>NC_091239.1:11742557-11847557 GCF_040958095.1 Procambarus clarkii | reverse complement strand
AGGGCAATATCAGCATTTCTTTCTAAATTAAATTTCAATATATTTTATTTCTTTTTAATATATAATAAAAAAATTAATCCAGAAAAATATACTCTGTATTTTTTCGGTTGAGATATAATTTTTGTTTGGAACAAGATAGTACTCACTTTAAAATATTTAAAATTCTTAGTCATACTCACCAAGTTCAGTTAAAAAAAACATGAAGTCGAATTTGTTATCAAAGAAATTTATGAAAATAAAAAGTTATAACTATCCTGAAACCTTACAAATGTTGACAAATACACAATGATATCACATTAAATTTGTGTATCAATATCAGTAGAAGTATCATTGAGTATCAGTAGGAGTATCATTGAGTATCAGTAGGCGCCGTGAGGAAGATTTGAGCCCTCCTCACGACATCTACTGATTCTCTCGCAGTAATATAGTTACCTTGTGTGAGATACTAACAATTATCACAACCTAAGGTAATGAGATTTACAACTTTGGTTTAAAGTTTTACCCAGCAGAAAATTTTGCAATAATGCAGGACCAAGAATGATCAGCCAAGCATAGACGTTGATCATTAGTCTTTGATATAAACTAACAGGCTTCCTGTCTCTGACTATGCGATACTACGTAGATTACAATCTATATTTACCATGCAAAAGCAAAATTAATAAGATTTCTATATATCTTTGGCTTCTGAAGCTTCAATTGTTAAACAATACTTAACTCGGTGAGGATTCACTGTAATCTGTAATTTCTCATTAACATTGATTATAAGAAGAGAAAACCTTTCAGGAAAATTGAGGATTTTGAGGAAATTACTATTAGCTTGCTTTTCCAAAATGTTCCTTTGTTGATTAAGAATTTTTACGAACCTGTGAACTCTTAAGAAATTTGTTTGAAGTTTCAGTTATGCTAAATATATCTATTAGTATTAAGACTAGTACTTAACTGAACGGAACACAAAATATATTGTGCATTGTTAGATAAACTCGTAAGACAAACTATAGACGCAAGGAACATCCGACCAACTACAATACCAAGACAGAACTACCAGTCTACACAACACTGACTGCCCCAACCCACCAATAAGAGTGCATTCCAATATTACCGAACCCCTCCGATATGATAAGCAATTTCCCACTTTTCTCATGGAATATATGCTTCTACCTCTTCTCAACTGTATTAAGTTTCCCTCTGCCTCCGAAGATGCTAAGGAGTTATTTAGTGAAGCGCGTTTTTCTCCGATACGTGTTATATTTACTAATATTGTAAAGTTGATTAACGAAAGTTAATTTAAAACGTTAACTTTCTTACCAAGTGAGGACTAACACAGAGATGATTCGCGCTTGAATCATTGATCTAAACCTCTCCCTCATATGGAATTACACATTATAAGCCCGACTGTTA
The DNA here is from genome assembly GCF_040958095.1 of Procambarus clarkii. NCBI lineage: Eukaryota > Metazoa > Arthropoda > Malacostraca > Decapoda > Cambaridae > Procambarus > Procambarus clarkii. The sequence continues at coordinate 11,846,159 of NC_091239.1, read as the reverse complement.
CTAAAGTATAGTTTTATATATCATATAAAACAAATCATCTTCAGAGATGGAGTTTTCTCTCGGAAACCATAATCTTATGGTGAACACGAATTGATATATCAATGGTTTAGAATCTTTTTGGTTGTCATGTGTTCGTGTTGAGTCTTTGTTTACAAATATTTAACTTGAGTAAATGTTCTATTGATTTTGAATAATTCAAAATAGAGAGTAATGTTATTTGGTCTGAGTACGAAAAAATAACTTTATAAATTATTACAGATTGGACCACGATTGTACCTGAATTTGATTTGATGGTAATATATTCTCATAGATTGTGTATCAGTTTGTGCATATTTGCAGTTCTCCCACACAAACGTTGAAACGTTGCAATTCTCAAACACAAACGTTACAGTCCTCCCACACAAACGTTGCTATATATATATATATATAATATAATATATATATATATATATATATATATATATATATATATATATATATATATATATATATATGTATTATAATATATATATATATGTCATTAAACACAACAGAATTGTGACTATTATTAATTTTCTTTTGGATATTTTCCATTCTATGCAAATATCTTTTACCATATGGAGGGTGAAGAAATATTAGATCACTAAATCTTTTCATTTTTAATCGACGTTTAGTCAGCAATGTATTTTTGAGCTTAACAATGCAGATATCACTTCACTCATCATATTACTGATGATGAGTGAAGATTCCAACAGAATCACGTAACAAATGTTCCAGCAGAACAAGTAACAAATATTCCAGCAGGGCAAGTTCAACTTTAGACATATTCTGAGGGAGGGGAAGGTGGAGGGGGATAGGGGGATGGATGGGCAGGATAGGAGGGCCTGTGTTCAGGGTGTCTAGCCTCTCCCTTGTAGGTGACCTGGGCCTCCAGACCATCACCATTGTCCACGTAGTTGACGTTCTGTTTGCGACCGTCTGGGAGGTCCACCGAGTAGCTGCCCTCAGTCTTGTAGCCGTCGCGGACCTCAGAGTGGCCGAAGTTGACGCCGGTGTAGCCATCAGAAACACCGTAGTTGTAGGTGTATTTGGGAGGAACCTACGGTGATAGAAACATCATTTTATCAAACACACAGTTGGAAATGTAAAGGAACCAGTATAAACGCAGTTCAAATAAGGTTTTTAAGTACCAGATAGAAGCACCATTTCGTTTTGTAGACAAGTTCACAGTAATATAACATTATGAATCATTAAGGATCTCTAGTGACGTTCATGCCTCACCTCTGGGTAGGCTGGCTGGTGGTAGGGTGCTGACTGGTGGTAGGACACAGGCTGGTGGTAGGGCTCTGGTGTGTGGTATGATGGTGTGGTATGGTACACAGGAGCCAGGTCCTCTGCCACCACCACCACCACCACCATCGCTATAATCAGTTCCTGAAATATGAATTTTTATTATGACTTGATGTATCTTTTACACCTGGAATCCCTAACCACTCACTCATACCAAACTGGTGCGGTTCAGGTCTTTTAGTAATGATATTGTATTGGAATATTTTGGTTAAATTTAAGAACTAGTGGTGTTCTGTGTTTCTAAAATGAATGCTAGTAAACCCTTAAGCACCGTCCACGTCATAAGAATACGCGGAAGTAATGCCACGACAGTACTTTGGGGAAATGTTTTGGAAAAGTGAGTCGTTTCCTGAAAATATTGGGTAGATGATTGGACAATACTTGGAGTTACAGGAAGACAGTGTTAGTGGTCAGAGCCCACCAGTGATGACAAGGCAGGTGTCCGTACCTTGAGGGCCATGCTGCAGTTGTGATGGTCACAGAGCCTCGACACTCTTTATATAGCGCTCATCCTCATTACTTTCCCTGAATATTTCCAGAACCTGGACCACAGACGCCTGGAACAACTGTCTCGGCTGCCTGGAGTCTTTTCCAGGATACAGGAATCTATACAACTTCTACCTCAGAGGATAGGAATAGCTGTCCGATCATCTGAGAGAGAAAGAGAGAGAGAGAGACCTAACCTAACATAACTAAATCAGTAATTCATGTTCTTTATATAATAATATTAATTGTAATGGACCAATCTTGAAAGATATATTTGAAAATAACCAAAATCCCTCTTTTAGGCAAATCGGGCTTTGCAAACTATGCCAAGTAGTGAGGTTTTGGCTATTAGGTACTACACATAGACCCTCCCCCGGACGCAACCCCACAATAGGTGACTAACTCCTAGGTACCTATATACTGCTTGGTGATCAGAGGCATTAGGTGAAAAACAAGTGCTCAACTACTTCTATCCCGCCCATAAATTGAATCCGGGATCCCCGATTGTAAGTTGCTAATGCTTTTTAGTGGAGGTGCTTAGTAGTTACATAAACTACTAATCACAAGATTACACATATTGGTAGTGAAGACAGGATTATTATTATTGTTATTATTATTGAATTATTATTATTATTATTATTATTACGATAAGCAAAGAAGTATGTTTACATGTATTTATCTTATCTCTTGAGGTAAACGTGGGTTAAAGGGTTGTTAAATTTACAATTAATGAAAATAAAGGACATCAGGTTATATATATCTCTTTATTACAAAATGAACTCTTGATAACGTGATTTATTTCGAGATAATCTTCGGAGCAGACCATGGGGATCGAAGCAGCGTCCTGGGTCTCACCACACGAGCTCCTCAGACCCATGGAGAAAGGCAACGTGCCGAAACCATTTTTGTTTAGGGCGTCTGTGGTCCAGGAACTTCAGGCTTTTGCATCCTGTAAACACCCTACGAAGCTGAGACAGTTGTTCTTATCTTCTGAGGTCCACGTTGTATACTTTCGTGTATCCTGGAAAAGACTCCAGGCAGCCGAGACAGTCGTTCCCGGCGTCTGTGGTCCAGGTTCTGGAAATATTCAGGGAAAGTAATGAGGATGAGCGCTATATAAAGAGTGTCGAGGCTCTGTGACCATCACAACTGCAGCATGGCCCTTAAGGTACGGACACCTGCCTTGTCATCACTGGTGGGCTCTGACCACTAACACTGTCTTCCTGTAACTCCAAGTATTGTCAAATCATCTACCTAATATTTTCAGGAAACGACTCCCTCTTCCAAAACATTCCCCAAAGTGCTGTCGTGGTATTACTTCCGCGTATCCTTATGGTGCGGACAGTATTCAAAGGTTTAGAAATATTCATTTTAGAAAAACAGTATTCCACCAGTTCTTAAATTTAACCAAAATATTATCATACAATATGATAACTAAATTACCTGGAACGCACCAGTTTGGCAAGAGAGTGGCTTGGGATACCAGGTGTAAAAGATACATCAAGTCTTAATGAAAATTCATGTTTTCAGGTATTGATTATAGCGATGGTGGTGGTGGTGGTGGTGGCAGAGGACCTGGCTCCTGTGTACCATACCACACCATCATACCACACACCAGAGCCCTACCACCAGCCTGTGTCCTACCACCAGTCAGCACCCTACCACCAGCCAGCCTACCCAGAGGTGAGGCATGAACGTCACTAGAGATCCTTAATGAATCATAATGTTATATTACTGTGAACTTGTCTACAAAACGAATGGTGCTTCTATCCGGTACTTAAAAACCTTATTTGAACTGCGTTTATACTGGTTCCTCACTATTTCCAACTGAGTGTTTGATTAAATGATGTTTCTCTCACCTTAGGTTCCTCCCAAATACACCTACAACTACGGTGTTTCTGATGGCTACACCGGCGTCAACTTCGGCCACTCTGAGGTCCGCGACGGCTACAAGACTGAGGGCAGCTACTCGGTGGACCTCCCAGACGGTCGCAAACAGACCGTCAACTACGTGGACAATGGTGATGGTCTGGAGGCCCAGGTCACCTACAAGGGAGAGGCAAGACACCCTGAACACAGGCCCTCCTATCCTGCCCATCCATCTCCCTATCCTGCCCATCCATCTCCCTATCCTCCTCCACCTTCCCCTCCCTCAGAATATGTCTAAACTTGAACTTGTTCTAACTTGAATATTTGTTACTTGATTTGTTGGAATATGTTTTATATCTGTTTCAAGATCCGTGTTGTTGATTAAATAAATTTAACTTTGCTGGCATCTCAAGTTTTACTGAGTGAAGTCTTTGGAAATTATCACAAGTTTATTAATCATCATTATGAAGGGCAGTATCAGCATTTCTTTCTAAATTAAATTTCAATATATTTTATTTCTTTTTAATATATAATAAAAAAATAATACAGAAAAATATACTCCGTATTTTTTCGGTTGAGATATAATTTTTGTTTGGAACAAGATAGTACCCGCTTTAAAATATTTCAAATTCTTAGTCATACTCACCAAGTTCAGTTAAGAAAAACATGAAGTCGAATTTGTTATCAAAGAAATTTATGAAAATAAACAAATTATAACTATCCTGAAACCTTACAAATGTTGACAAATACACAATGATAATCACATTAAATTTGTGTATCAATATCAGTAGGAGTATCATTGAGTATCAGTAGGAGTATCATTGAGTATCAGTAGGAGTATCAATGAGTATCAGTAGGCGCCGTGAGGAAGATTTGAGCCCTCCTCACGACATCTACTGATTCTCTCGCAGTAATATAGTTACGTTGTGTGAGATACTAACAATTATCACAACCTTAGGTAATGTGATTTACAACTTTGGTTTAAAGTTTTACCCAGCAGAAAATGTTTACAATAATGCAGGACCAAGAATGATCAGCCAAGCATAGACGTTGATCATTAGTCTTTGATATAAACTAACAGGCTTCCTGTCTCTGACTATGCGATACTACGTAGATTACAATCTATATTTACCATGCAAAAGCAAAATTAATAAGATTTTCTATATATCTTTGGCTTCTGAAGCTTCAACTGTTAAAAAATACTTAACTCGGTGAGGATTCACTGTAATCTGTAATTTGTCATTAACATTCATTATAAGAAGAGAAAACCTTTCAGGAAAATTGGGGATTTTGAGGAAATTGTTATTAGCTTGCTTTTCCAAAATGTTCCTTTGTTGATTAAAATTTTTACGAACCTGTGAACTCTTAAGAAATTTGTTTGAAGTTTCAGTTATGCTAAATATATCTATTAGTATTAAGACTAGTACTTAACTGAACGGAACATAAAATATATTGTGCATTGTTAGATAAACTCGTAAGACAAACTATAGACGCAAGGAACATCCTACCAACTACACAACCAAGACAGAACTACCAGTCTACACAACACTGACTGCCCCAACCCACCTAATAAGAATGTATTCCAATATTATCGAACCCCTATGATATGGTAACCAATTTCCCACTTTTCTCATGGAATATATGTTTCTGCCTCTTCTCAACTGTATTAATTTTCCCTCTGACTCCGAAGATGCTAAGGAGTTATTTAGTGAAGCGCGTTCTTCTCCGATACGTGTTAGATTTACTAAGATTGTAATATTGATTAACGAAAGTTAATTTAAAACGTTCACTTTCTTACCAAGTGAGGACTAACACAGAGCTGATTCGCTCTTGAATCATTGATCTAAACCTCTCCCTCATATGGAATAAACTCATTATAAACGAACAAATTCGCCCTTGTGGATTTGTTCATTTGATGCATCACGTTATTGTGATCTCTGTGTGTGAACTCATTATAACCCCCGACTGCTTCTGAAGTATAGTTGTATATATCATATAAAACAAATCATCTTCAGAGATGGAGTTTTCTCTCGGAAACCATAATCTTATGATGAACACGAATTGATATATCAAGGTTTAGAATCTTTTTGGTTGTCATGTGTTCGTGTTGAGTCTTTGTTTACAAATATTTAACTTGAGTAAATGTTCTGTTGATTTTGAATAATTTAAAATAGAGAGTAATGTTATTTGGTCTGAGTAAGAAAAAATAACTTTATAAATTATTACAGACTGGACCACGATTGTACCTGAATTTGATTTGATGGTAATATATTCTCATAGATTGTGTATCAGTTTGTGCATATTTGCAGTTCTCCCACACAAATGTTGCAATTCTCAAACACAAACGTTGCAATATATATATATATATATATATATATATATATATATATATATATATATGTCGTACCTAGTAGCCAGAACTCACTTCTCAGCCTACTATGCAAGGCCCGATTTGCCTAATAAGCCAAGTTTTCATGAATTAATGTTTTTTCGTCTACCTAACCTACCTAACCTAACCTAACCTAGCTTTTTTGGCTACCTAACCTAACCTTACCTATATATATAGGTTAGGTTAGGTTAGGTAGGGTTGGTTAGGTTCGGTCATATATCTACGTTAATTTTAACTCTAATAAAAAAAAATTGACCTCATACATAATGAAATGGGTAGCTTTATCATTTCATAAGAAAAAAATTAGAAAAAATATATTAATTCAAGAAAACTTGGCTTATTAGGCAAATCGGGCCTTGAATAGTAGGCCAAAAAGTGAGTTCTGGCTACTAGGTACGACATATATATATATATATATATATATAATATACTATATAATATGTCATTAAACACAACAGAATTGTGACATTAATTTTCTTTTGGATATTTTCCATTCTACTGAAATATCTTTTTCCATGTGGAGGGTGAAGAAATATTAGATCACTAAATCTTTCCATCTTTATTGTTCGACGTTTCGTCAGCAATGTATTTTTGAGCTTAACAATGCAGATATCACGTCACTCATCATATTACTGATGATGAGTGAAGATTACAACAGATCACGTAACAAATATTCCAGCAGAACAAGTAACAAATATTCCAGCAGGGCAAGTTCAACTTTAGACATATTCTGAGGGAGGGGAAGGTGGAGGGGGATAGGGAGATGGATGGGCAGGATAGGAGGGCCTGTGTTCAGGGTGTCTAGCCTCTCCCTTGTAGGTGACCTGGGCCTCCAGACCATCACCATTGTCCACGTAGTTGACGGTCTGCTTGCGACCGTCTGGGAGGTTTACCGAGTAGCTGCCTTGGGTCTTGTAGCCGTCGCGGACCTCAGAGTGGCCGAAGTTGACGCCGGTGTAGCCATCAGAAACACCGTAGTTGTAGGTGTATTTGGGAGGAACCTACAGTGATAGAAACATCATTTTATCAAACAAACAGTTGGAAATGGAAAGGAACCAGTATAAAAGTAGCTCAAATATGGTTTTTAAGTACCAGATTGAAACACCATTCGTTTTGTAGACAAGTTCACAGTATTATAACATTATGATTCATTAAGGATCTCTAGTGACGTTCATGCCTCACCTCTGGGTAGGCTGGCTGGTGGTAGGGTGCTGACTGGTGGTAGGACACAGGCTGGTGGTAGGGCTCTGGTGTGTGGTATGATGGTGTGGTATGGTACACAGGAGCCAGGTCCTCTGCCACCACCACCACCACCACCATCGCTATAATCAATACCTGAAAACATGAATATTTATTATGACTTGATGTATCCTTTACACCTGGAATCCCTAACCACTCTCGTGCCAAACTGGTGCGGTTCAGGTCTTTTAGTAATGATATTGTATTGAAATATTTTGGTTAAATTTAAGAACTAGTGGTGTACTGTGTTTCTAAAATGAATGCTAGTAAACCCTTGAGGACCGTCCGCGCCATAAGAGTACGCGGAAGTAATGCCACGACAGCACTTTGGGGAAATATTTAGGAAGAGGGAGTTGTTTCCTGAATATACTGGGTAGATGATTGGACAATACTTGGAGTTACAGGAAGACAGTGTTAGTGGTCAGAGCCCACCAGTGATGACAAGGCAGGTGTCCGTACCTTGAGGGCCATGCTCGAGTTGTGATGGTCACAGAGCCTCGACACTCTTTATATAGTGCTCATCCTCATTACTTTCCCTGAATATTTCCAGAACCTGGACCACAGACGCCGGGAACGACTGTCTCGGCTGCCTGGAGTCTTTTCCAGGATACAGGAATGTAAACATCTTTTTCCTCAGAGGATAGGAATAGCTGTCCGATCATCTGAGAGAGAAAGAGAGAGAGACCTAACCTAACATAATTAAGTCAGTAATTCATGTTCTTTATATAATAATATTAATTGTAATGGACCAATCTTGAAAGATATATTTGAAAATAACCAAAATCCCTCTTTTAGGCAAATCGTACCTTGCAAACTATGCCAAGTAGTGAGGTTTTGGCTATTAGGTACTACACATAGACCCTCCCCCGGACGCAACCCCACAATAGGTAACTAACTCCTAGGTGCCTATTTACTGCTTGGTGATTAGAGGCATTAGGGTGAAAAACAAGTGCCCAACCACTTCCATCCCGCCCATAAATCGAATCCCGGGATCCCCGATTGTAAGTTGCTAATTTTTTTTAGTGGTGTTTGGTAGTTACATAAACTACTAATCACAATACTACACATATTGATAGTGAAGACAGGATAATTATTATTTTTATTATTATTTAATTATTATTACTTATTATCAATATTATTATCAATATTATCATTATTATTATTATTACGGTAAGCAAAGAAGTATGTTTACGTATCTTTATCTTATCTCTGAAGTAAGATAAGAAAAACCCACCACGTTTAAGAAAACGTGGGTTAAAAGGTTGTTAAAATTACAATTAATGGCAATAAAGGACATCAGGTTAATTATATATCTTTAATACAAAATAAACTCTTAATTACGGGATTTATTTAGAGATAATCTTTGGAGCAGGCCGGGGGGGGGGGGGATTTTGATTGTTGCCGCTGGAGGCGGCTAGTTTATTGTGCACCCTATACCCATCCTGTGAGCGGTAGCGCAAAAATCATTACAGAGGGCACAAAAGGTCTTTATCAGACCTCATCTTAGATTATTACATAAACAATTTCATCTATCCTTCACACCTTATAGTTACAATGTCAGCAAGTTACAGAGAAAGTGCTATTTCAAGAGCTATATATTTACAGTAAGTCATTATACATTAATGGTAGGTCTTATCGCTAATACATAATAGGGGAGGGCCGGGGGGGATCGAAGCAGCGTCCTGGGTCTCGCCACCCGAGCTCCTCAGACCCATGGAGAGGTTATCTTGCGGTTATCTTGAGATGATTTCGGGGCTTTAGTGTCCCCGCGGCCCGGTCCTCGACCAGGCCTCCACCCCCAGGAAGCAGCCCGTGACAGCTGACTAACACCCAGGTACCTATTTTACTGCTAGGTAACAGAGAGAGGCAATGTGCCGAAACCATTTTTGTTCCTCTTGGGGATCGAACCTGAGATCCTGGAGTGTGTGTCAATAATGTGAACCGTTAAGGTAATTTCCTTTATCAGGTGTTTGAGGTTGAAGCAAATATTAGCTATCAGTGTGAAATTTTCACGCAATAATTATAATTATTAGCGGAGAAAGTAGGAAGATGAGCAGGTGTGGCAGCGAGGCGTCAAGTCTACGCTAATGGTGTGTAAGAATACTCTCAAGTGACGTAACATGTTCCCTGAGGAGTGTTAAGGAGCAGCTGGTGCAACAGGCGGCACCTGTCCGCTGGCCAACTATCACCAACTGTCCGGCAGTTAACAATATTGCCAGTATTCCCGCTTTCTAATCTGGTATAACTCCTTGAAGGAGGTAATATTGTTATCAGGAGAGAGCCATGGGCCAGAATGATTATAATAGTACATGGAAGCCCACGAAAAGGAAGCCCACGAAAAGGAAGCCCACGAAAATCAAGCCACCTCGTTTGCTCGATTTTCAATTCCGTAAAAAATACAACCTCCTAACCTGACCATAAACGTGCCAACCCAACCAACCCACTTAAACTATCGAGATCGATCCATAGAAAATATAGATATAAGTGAGCCGTTATTTTTTATAATAGGTTACATTTGTAACGTTGATTACATGAAATCAATAAAAAAGCGACCTATTACTTGAGAGGACGGGTTAACAGGATACGGGGAAAAGGAGCTGGATATACAAGGACGGAGTGAAGTAATGGTCCCCAAAGCCTTGGATCATTGGAGTTCGAACGCCGGCCCTGCATGGAACGATTCCGTGGATGTACCGATAACTCCAAGTAGATGGGCACATAGGTAATAACATTATGACAAACTAAGGCAACATCACAACTCCACAGAGCTGAAAATATCACGTCCTGAAATATCTAAAAAAAAAATGGACAAGGATTAAGAATTCTTTTGAATATAAAAGATGCCATTTTTGTTCAGTCCGTCCTCCTGTTTAGATGGTAATTTTTATAACGATGTGAACCGTCGTACATAGACGTAATGGACAATTAGATAGCAGAATTTGATATTATTCACTTTATTAAGTCCTGAAAATATATAGCTAAGACCAAATATTCCTAGACCAAGTATAGCACATATGTACTATGTTAGGCCTCAGAGAGCTAGGCCTACTAAAATGGTTACATTAGGATGAATTAGCAACATAAATTACAAAACATTTTCTGGTTTATCCAAATTCAGTAATACCAAATTCGACTTTCTAATTGTCCATTACGTCAATATATATGTACTATGGTCCACATCGTTACCTGAATGGGCTGACTTGTTTTCACTGGCGATATCTGGCAGCGGCGCCGGTTGGGCCCGCTGGGGAGAATTGCCAGAGTTTATAAATAGAGAGAGAGTCCCTCGGCTCTCTCAGTACAGCCATGACCGGCAAGGTAAGTGCATCAGGCATGCATATATATATATATATATATATATATATATATATATATATATATATATATATATATATATATATATATATATATATATATATATATATATTGTGTGTGTGCTGTACTAGGCCTGGAAATATTTTAGCTTTTTTTCACTTGTATTTTTTTTCCGGACTCTCTAAAGTGAATAGTAGCAAATTGTACTGATTGTCCATTACGTCAATATATGTGTTAGACAGGTGTAAGATAGGTATAAAATAGGTATAAGAGTGATTTATCGTTTCAGGTGGTGAAGGTTACCTGCGTAGTGTTGACGGCTCTGGTCAACCAAGCTCTCTGCTTCGTGGGTCGTCCCAGCCCTTCGCTACCCCATGGGTCGCCCGCCATAATAGGTTCTGCCCCCCTGTCCTACCCTTTCTACCCATCTCCTCCCGATGGGTATTCTGTCCCGCTAAAAAAAGGATCCTCTTCATTTTTACCCTATTCGCCATCTTCCTCTGTAACCTATGTTACAGCAGCCCCAATAACGTACTCTCAACCTTCTTTAAAACCCTATTTTCTGCCGTCACCTAAATCCTACTTTGTATCGTCCCCTAAACCCTATTTTGAACCGTCCCCAAATTCCTATTATCTAAAGTCCCCTAAGCCCTATTTCCCGCCGTCCCCTAAACCTTATTTTACACCGTCCCCTAAATCCTATTTTCAATCTTCCCCTAAACCCTATTTTCAACCATCCCTTAAACACTATTTTGCACCGTCTCCTAAACCCTATTTTACACCATCCCCTAAATCCTATTTTCCATCGTCCCCTAAACCCTATTTGCCAAAATCTCCTGAACCCTATTTTTCACCGTCCCCTAAACCCAATTTTCAATCGCCTCCTAAGCCCAATTTTCAAAGGTCTCCTAAATCCTATTTTCCATCGTTTCCTAAACCCTATTTGCCAAAATCTCCTGAACCCTATTTTTCTCCGTCCCCTAAGCCCTATTCTCCACCAGAATACTATCCCCGTCCGTCAACCTATTCACCAGTTCCACCTTATAAACACCCGTTAACCTACGACCTACGACAATCTACACCTACCTCTCACCATGATCTTAAATACCCTGTCGTACGTATACTGCTCTACGTTGTGGTTTATATAGGTCGCCCTCAGCTGGGCTTTGGTTTACATAGGTCGCCCTCAGCTGGGCTTTGGTTTACATAGGTCGCCCTCAGCTGGGCTTTGGTTTACATAGGTCGCCCTCAGCTGGGCTTTGGTTTACATAGGTCGCCCTCAGCTGGGCTTTGGTTTACATAGGTCGCCCTCAGCTGGGCTTTGGTTTACATAGGTCAGCATCAGCTGCGTTCTCTCTCAGTTTGCCGCTCCGTACAAAATGCGACTGTTTTCCATAAATATACGAAGCCACGCGTCCATATTACAGCGCTGAGATTTCTAATAATACGACGCATATCTAACGGATTAGCCAATTCCGTACAAAATGCGACGTATTAGGTGAGGGGGACTGGTTGTAGAGAAACAACATCACTACAGGTTGTCGCTTTTTGATTAGTAACGATAAAAATTTTAAAATATTTATATTTCATTATATAAAGATATATATATATATATATTGCATCAGAGGTGGTACCCCCCCCCCCCCCATTAAAGATAATTGTAAAATTCTAGAGTTCGTTTATGATTTTAATTCAAGCAAAAGTAATATTTGTAATAGACTTGTTTACTGGATGTAATTATTGTATTAAACTTATTTACTGAATGTAATATAATATAATGTGCTTGCTTAGTTAAATTAACATGATAGACTTATTTTACATAAATAATATAGGCTTATTTGACATTGTTAAATAAAAAAAATTTATTAATTACTAAGTGTTTAATAAAATAGGTTTATTTTGCATAGAAAGTAATAAAATAGGTTTGTTTCTCATAAAACATTAATAAAAAGGCTTTGATTACTAAAATGTCAAGCAAACAAAAAAATATGTAAATTCTGTTGGATCCTACAGGCAATCTTACACTCCTAAAGAACATATATTGACGATCTTCTTCTCCAGAAGCGTCCTCAGTACGCCTTCAGCTACGGCGTCGCTGACGACTCCTCAGGGGCCTCCTACAGCCACTCCGAGGTCCGGGACGGCCAGGAGACCACGGGCAACTACGTCGTGGACCTGCCTGACGGTCGTAGGCAGACCGTCACCTACTTTGACACAGGAAATGGTCTGATGGCAGATGTTACCATTGAGGGGCAGATTAAACATACTCCTACATACGTAGCCCCTCCGATCTTCCCTAATGTCCGCCCGGATCTTCACTAATGTCCGCCCGGATCTTCCCGAATACTCCAGGCCTTTGTCTAGCGTCTAATTTGACGTCATTTTTGTCAACCCAGAAGCATGTGAAACTACTTAACCTATTCGTGGCCGATTGATGTGCTTCTAATATCACTTCTAGTACTTCTAATTTCACTTCTAGTGCTTCTAATTTCACTATAGCCCTACAACTTGGTCGCTGTAGTTAATACGGGCTAAATGGCTGCGTATTAAGGTTGAATCATATTGATTTCTTGGCTCCATTCCTTCATATATCACCTGTTCCTCACCCCCCATTCATTTGCCTCATCCGCGGTTTCGAACAAAGGCCAGAAAAAGGCAAAACTGTCTCTCTAACTACTAGGCCAGTATGCCTACATAAGGAAGGGATTCAAAAGTACCTAACTAATATGTAGGTATATATGTATAAAGTCTGTATATATAATAAATATTATTTCGTTACCGAGCCTTGTGTATGAGAGATCCTATTTTTTCCCATTAGCCCCTATTATGGGGATTCTATTTGATATTATATTCAGTTAGGGGATTCAATTTGTTCCGATTAGGGGATCCTATATGTTCATATTAGGGGGACCCTATCAGTTCCTATTAGATCCTATTAACGGGATCCTATTTAAAATATAACTATTAAAGCATAAAGAAAATAACAGATAAAACGCCTGTTTAGAAACCCTTAAAAGTAAAATAATTGTGAGCGGAATTCTATAATAATAATAATGTTACGGATCCAGCTTCAGATATCCCTGCTCTGCCTGTTGACTAGATGTTGTATTATATCAGTAATTAAGTATCCAGGAGTTAGGCAATAGCCATAACTGGAATTTTAAATTGCCTATACAGATGATGAGTCACAATAACATGGCTGAAGATATAATGACCAAACCACACAGATGAAGAGGCGCCGATGTTTCGGTCTATCCTGGATCATTATCACGTCATGTGTGAGTGTTAGTAGTGTAGAGGAGAGTAGTATAGTGTAGAGGAGATTAGAGTAGTGTAGTAGAGTAGAGTAGAGGAAACACTAACAAGAGATAGGGAGTAACAATATTCCCTCACTGCCTGATCTAGTATTTAGACACAGAGAAGCATACATAGCAACGATTACATGTTAAGAACCAATATAAGCCTTATACCACAGCACCATTGTCTTCAGCAATATAATGAATTATAGAAGAAATATTACAAAGAGATGGATACAAGAAAAATGTAATTCGTGAAGGAGAACTGCATGTGAATTATTTACTCTGTGACAGTTTGTATTAGATACCTGGAAACAAAAGTCTATGAATTTAATAAAGTTGTACACCACTAGATGTAAAGATGAGGTAGACAGATAAATACCACGGAAGAAATAAGGGAATATGAGGAAGAACACCAACTTATGACTCAATAACCAAGGGGAGCCAAGAAAAGGTACAGAAGAACATAGCAGAAACTCTTAATAAATAATGAGGCTAAATAAATACAAGGGGATCACCGCGCATAAGAACTAGAATACAGCAGAATATGTTGTGCAACAGAAATGCAGTTAGAAATTGATATAGCCAATGAGGCCAAAGATCAACCAAGAATGCTGAAAATCCTCATTAAAAGAAATCTCTTAACTATCCACCTATGCCAGGAATCATCAATGTCCCAAGGTTGTAATTTTGGACGACCTTGTAACGCATCAGAGCTCCTTAACTGTTCAAGAAATGCAGACTAAGCTGCCATGATCAAGGTAAGAGGCACAGTTCTCGTAAATGCATACGTAAGAGGTACAGATCTCGTAAGTGAAAACATAAGAAGTATTAAGAAATCCACAAGGGCCGTGATGAGGGTTCGAACCTACGTCCGAGACGATCCCAGACGCGCCTTTGTTCATTTGATGCATCACGCTATTATGATTTCTGTGTGTATAACAGTTTGCCGATGATGATAAGGGGATGAGCCACATGACTGTTAATGACTGTCAAGTGTTGCAGGTAGACCAAAATAGGCTTCATAAGACCTGATACAAATTTCACCGGTACACACACACACACACACACACACACACACACACACACACACACACACACACACACACACACACACACACACACACACACAACCGCAAATCCTTATTCAAAAGCTTCAGATAAATTAGAGTAGTTTAACCACAACTCGGTCACTTAGCGAACACAGCTGCTGGCATCCTCGCTTACACTCGCTTTCCTTAATGACAAGTGAACGACCACTTTCCCTGCTCTCATGGGCGAAAATCTCAGCTTACCGTAGTTCTCAGTAGTTACGCTTAACTACCCCCAGCTCTTGGCCCTGGGAACTCTACTCCCCAAGCCCGGTCTGGGTAAATCAATTATTTTATTATTTTTGAGGAGTATACAGTAATTTACATTGTGCATGCATATTCAAATTGATTAATGAATAAGACAGCTTGAATATTAACGTTAATTATACACTTCTCTTACAGTTAATATTTTTTGTTGTTCATGGTTATCATATATCAAATGTTATATTCATGTCGACAACACAAATTGCTAAATCAATTATTTTTTTAGGTCAGGTGGTGAGCAAAATACAATAATTTAGATATGTTTCCGTGGCTCCGAATCTTGAAAAGCTTTTCATATATATACGAAAATGGTTGATGTGACTGAAGGACTACTTGTACTGATGATATAGTGAATATGTGTATTAACCTAGTTGTGCTTGCGGGGGATGAGCTTTGGCTCTTTGGTGTGTGTGTGTGTGTGTGTGTGTGTGTGTATTCACCTAGTTGTGCTTGCGGGGGTTGAGCTTTGCTCTTTCGGCCCGCCTCTCAACTGTCAATCAACTGATTATTAACTACATTTCTTCCCACACCACACACACACACACCCCAGGAAGCAGCCCGTGACAGCTGACTTACTCCCAGGTACCTATTTACTGCTATGTAACAGGGGCATCAGAGTGAAAGAAACTTTGCCCATTTGTTTCTGTCTGGTGCGGGAATCGAACCCGCACCACAGAATTACGAGTCCTGCGCGCTATCCACCAGGCTACCCTGGTAGTGTGTATGTGTGTGAGTGTGTTTGTGTGGGAGGGGGGGCGGGTTTCCATTAATATTAATCAGTGAACCTGTTTTACAACTCCTAATCAATTCACACTCTTAACATTAACTCCTTCCAAACATTAATTCCATTACATTAATACATTAATTAAGGAAATACATTACCTCCCTTAATTACTTCACAGGTAATCCGCGTGATAAACATAACAAATGAACAAGAGAAAAGGTGCCATGATTCAGAAGATAATTACCTTCCAAAAATACAAAACACAAAAGCATTAAAGTTTCGCCTCTGGCCAGCAGGCTGGCACCTGTTACCTCGTTTCTCCAATTCGAAATTTGCAAGAGTGTATATATATATGTGTGTGTGGGTGTGTCGTCCACGAGTACCACACCAGCCATGTCTCTCAAGGTAAGAGCAGACTCCATACTGAGTATTATCACTTATGTACTCAGTCCCAGCTCATTCCTAGTACATGTAATTCCAGCTCATTCTTAGTATACGCAATCCCAGCTCATTCCTAGTCAACGAAATATCAGACAGTATGAGTAAAGTTGTTTTACTGCATATCCAGGAGCAGGATGGATAGTTGCCGGATTATCGAACATTAACCCAGTGTTTATGACAAGCTCTTCCAACCCCAAAGACACTGTTTTGTCTCACAGTACAGCCCGTCCTCATCAATAAAGCCCAATCGTGCTAATGAGAACTAGCTGTTCAAACGCCAGAACTCTGTTTTGTCTCATAGCGAAACCTGTTCAGCTTGGACTTAAGTCTTCGGACTTCGGAGAACTCGCTCAACAAGCCTTTCGTATACTGCTCGTTTTCTAATTGTTTACTCTGCTAAATAATGTCCGTTCTCTGAAACCGAGAGGTTGTGCTCATCTAGTTCTCCCCCGCCTTGGCCAACTACTGACGTTCACAGGCTGCAACCCATAGTTTTACTCCTTCCTGAACAAATCAATTATTACGTAAAGGTTGAATCAGGCAAAAGAAAACGTGTCCAACTGCCTCTCTCTTGTTTGAGGATTGAATCCGGGTCCCTTCGGTTGAGAGTCAAGGACGCATACCACTGTGCTACAGAACCTATTAGTTTAAGCAAGATTATGTTGGTTATTTTAGATTAGGTTACGTTATTTTAGTTTAAGTGAAGTTTAGATTGGTTAGATTTGGTTAGGTTACATTAATATAGGTTGTGAAAGGTATTACATATCTAAAATGTTTGGCACTGTTTACTTTGTCATTACGTGACAGGACTAGGCACTGTTTATCTTTTAAACCGCAACTTATTTGTCAATTCAGGTGGTAAGGAAGACTTAGAGTGTTGTGTTCTTCAGGGCATTGTCATCGCTTGTGTGGCTGCACTTACCGCAGCAGGGCCATCGTCACTGTCCGGATACGGGGCTCGATTACAGCACGTTTCCTCCAGATCTGACCCACCAGCGTTGGGCGAGCCTGACCTTTCACCTCTGACCTCTACTCCTGAGTCGCCCGGATCCGTCGCTTCAACTACATTCAGTCCCACCACTCCAGCTGCGGTCTACCGGACGCCCATAATTACGTCCCACAAAAGCCCTCCAGACCCACCTGATTCCACTCCTCTATTTCCATCCTTCTCTGTTCCTGTAACCCCCTCCCACCCCATCCCTGCAGTCCCGTCCAGTCCCATCACAGCTGACTCGTCCTATCCCACCTCTCCTGTCCCGCCCAGTCCCACGACTCCTGTCTCACTGTATCTCACCCCTCAGTCCCCAGCTCCCACACCATTCAAGTATTCTTTGCCTCCGTTCACGTTCCCTTGGTATTCCACCCGTACACCTGCATACTCCACCCATTCACCCACATCACCCAAGTACGCCACCCATCCACTCAGGTACGCCACCCATCCACCCAAGTACACCACCCATCCACCCAGGTACGCCACCCATCCACCCAAGGTACACCACCCATCCACCCAAGTACACCACCCATCCACCCAAGTACACCACCCATCCACCCAGGTACGCCACCCATCCACCCAGGTACACCACCCATCCACCCAAGTACACCACCCATCCACCCAAGTACACCACCCATCCACCCAGGTACACCACCCATCCACCCAGGTACACCACCCATCCACCCAAGTACACCACCCATCCACCCAGGTACACCACCCATCCACCCAAGTACACCACCCATCCACCCAAGTACACCACCCATCCCAAGTACACCCATCCACCCAAGTACACCACCCATCCACCCAAGTACACCACCCATCCACCCAAGTACACCACCCATCCACCCAAGTACACCACCCATCCACCCAAGTACACCACCCATCCACCCAGGTACACCAGTGTAAGCTCATCCACCAACGAGGAAACTCTCCGCCCGATCCCTATGCCACATCCTTTCAAAGTTGTCGTCGTGCACCCGCCTGGGAAGCCCTATCCCCCTTGCAGGATATGCAAAGGACCTCTTATCCTGAGCCTCTACCCTCCACCCCCACCTGTCGAGCCTCCGACCCATCGAGTCCCCGACCCGTCGAGCTCCCCACCCGTCGAACCCCCGACCCATAAAATTCGACGGTAGTCGCACCCTGAGGTCAGTACGAGTCGATTCTTTCAAGTTAATATAATATATTTGTTACAAATGAGTCATTTTTTGGATTTTCTTTGCAACAATCCAGTAGGGATGTAATTATTCTCTGATTATAAGCTAGAATCGAATGATATGCAATCACTCTCTTAATCAGGACGATTCGAACCTGGGTCAGTTGGATTTCTAGGTCGTAATCATGGCCTACATGCCACCGTATCTCACAATAAAATAATTACTAGGAGGAGATTTGTATAAGTTATAATCGTAAATTGTTATACTAAATATAATCATTAAAATATTACATTTATTGTTGAAGGTCTCCCAAGAAGATGTCAACGATGACACGGGCATCGACCTGGGGCACTCTGAGTGTCGCGACGCGTACCAGACAGGGCAGCCACTCCGTCAACCTTCCAGATGGTCGCAGTCAGATCACCACCTTCTAACCCAGCCTCCACCTACAAGCTAATTACCACTTACAACCCATCCTCCACCGACACGTCAATTCCAGTTTAAATATCAGCCTCCAACTACTTACAAGCCACTTGCAAATCAGCTCCAAGTTACAATCCGTCAATCTTTTACAATCATCAACTACGTTCAAGCCAGCCCCAAGCTGGCTTGGGACTGGCAAGTGCCTGCAAGCTGGCCTTCAAGCTCTCTTCTAACGCTTCATAATAGGCCTAGCCCCATTCACATATAATACTCTTCACCTATTTCTTCCCATTTCCTTTAAGCATCACCTGTTCATTAAGCATCACTCATTCCTTAAGCATCACTCATTCCTTAGGCAGCATCACTCCTTCTCAACCACTTTAAAATCACCCTTTTCTCACCTTTTCCTTAAGCATCACCTATTCCTCCTATCTTTATTATCACCAATTCATCCATTTTCACCACCAGCCATTCCCCCGTCTTTAAACTTGGTCGTCACGTTCTAAATGTTAAACAGTAACTTATTGTAAGGTTTTAATAAAGCAATATATATAAATATATACAATATCTGATCAAATCAATTGGTTCCTCTCTTTGTGTCATATTTTTTTAATAATTATTAATATTACTGTTATTATTGTAATTATTATTAATGTAATTATTTTGCCAAATAATACGATTATTTATAATACTCAAATAATATTCTGGTAGAATAGAATATTACTTTTGTAGCCTGGTAGAAGAAACACTACTCTGGTAGATTGGGACACTAATTTGGTAGATTGGGACACTAATTTGGGAGAAGAAACACTACTATTGTAGATTGGGACACTAATCTGGTAGAAGATAGCACTTGTAGAAGGGAACGTTGCTACACCTTTGTGATATATTGCAAAATGAGCTGTTGTTCTGAAATATGGCTGCAGTACTTTCATACAGACATACAGATCACCCATTTGCGCATGCCTATCCGTGTGCACGCGCGTGCATACCAGTGCATATATATGGAACACAAAGATCAACTCTTAAACTCCCACGCAGCATAAGAGCTTAAGACGACCGGATAAGCATTACGATGGGATCGATATAACCGTCGATATTTTACCAACTATTAACGTAATTAAAAGACCGAAAATACATGGCCATGAGTGTACTGGAGAAAGGCGCCAGATTGTATATATACAGCGAGGCTGCTGGCTGGACCCCTCACAATACAATCATGACGTTCAGGGTGAGACCAGACAAGCTGTATCACAGTTATATATTGAAAACTAAATGGAATACGTCAAGCTCCTTGCGACACATTTTCAAGCGTTTTCCGATAGTGTTTAGTGCATTTCGTATCGTATTTTCCAGGTCGTCGTTATTATGTTCGTGGTCGTGGTGGTTCATGGTGAAGGACCTCCTGTATACCGCCGTCCTTCCTATCCAAGTCCTCGCTATCAGGACGACTATGATGACGTAAGTGGCAAGGCCTTACCTCAGTATGGCAAACTGTTTTAAACAGTGGTGGTACACCTTTCTTGAACAGTGGTGAATATCCCTAATCATATGTTACACAATATTTCCGATAATCAATTTTGTTGTCGAACGATAGCTCATGGTGGGGGTTTCAGGTGTGCTTACTTAGATATAAGTTACAGCCTTAATAAACACTGAACCCACACATCTGAAAATAGATGAAGTGGCGACGTATTAGTCCGTCAGGGAATCACCAGGTCGCGAGTTCAAGTCACTCTATTGCCTCTAAATTATATGCAAAAATGGTGCAAATGTGGGGGACCCATAGCCTCGGAGAAGAAAATAAGGATTATTCAGAGAAGACCTTGTGGATTCTCACTGAACATTTTAATATTTTTTATAATATATTTTATTATATATATGTATGAGAGAGGTCCACCTGGAAGCGACCTGTTATTCTACTTTCAACTGTACTATCAACCTGCCTTTTATTTTCTTTGCAACTAAAGAAAGTAGCTGTTATATAAATTGTAATTTCAGATTTTCTAATCATTATTGCTATCCCTTGCTTCTGGCAGGCTCCCTCGAGATACATCTTCAACTACAAGGTCGCCGACGACTACTCCGGCGCCAACTTTGGTCAGAATGAGGCCCGCGATGGCCACAAGACTGAGGGCAGTTACACGGTGGACCTTCCGGACGGTCGTAGGCAGACTGTCACCTACTTGGATGTCGGTGATGGTCTGGAAGCTGTGGTGAATTATGAGGGTGAGGCCCAGTACCCCGAGTACAAGCCAGAGTACAAGGCTTTTCCCACATATAAGCCCCTTCCTAAGTATAAGCCAGTGCCTGCATATAAGCCGACGCCCGAATATAAGCCGGCATCCCCGTATAAATCTGAACCCTTATATAAGCCAGCAACGATATACCAGCCCTACAAACCACCTCTTGTTACGGAGCCATCTTTCGCCTACAAACCATCTCTCAGTTATGAACCATCTATTTACGAACCATCTATTTACAAACCATATATATATGAGCAATCTCCAACTTACGAAGAATCTTCCATTTACGAACCGTCTCCCACTTACGAACCAGCTCTCACCTACGAACAGGCTCCGACCTATGAAGCAGCTTCCACCCGAAAGCTAGCTCCTGCCTACAAACGCATCTCTAAGAACAAACAGTAATCTGGTAAGCTTAGCTACCAGTGAGAAGACTCTTCTCTCTCATTCCTTGAAGTACACAACTTGTCTCAGGATTCCTTTACCAAATACATAGATATACAGATAGATTCACCCCCCCCCCCCTTTCCTCAAGTTGTTGAGTGGCCTTAAATATTATATAACAAATGATGAATTTGTCAAAAGTCAAGTAGCTGTGATGAGCCAAGTTATTTCTGCAATTCTCCAGTTGAAATGTTTTAAGCTCATTACTGTCACCATTAATGAATTTGATGAGCCATGATAGTATAATGCCATGCTGAAAATTCTTATTTACTGATGAGGCTCATAGTGTGGATTCTTCTTCTTCTTTAAATAGTATTGTGAATTACAACATCTAATGACTTTCTTTCAAATTAACCAAAGATTAATTGTGAAGTGCCATGTTCAAAATACCTGTTTATGCTGCTTACAGATGTCAACATCGACAAGTTAAACACATGAATATATTATATTTCAAGGTAGATCATCTTGGTTATTTTTTTCACTTCAAATATCATTCAGTCATCATTAGGAATAAAATGTACAACTAATATATTTTATTCATGTTTGCATGGTTTTGTTTATTTGATGTTAAGGTGTTATGTCAATGTTAATTGACAGAATTTGTTATTAGCGTGACTATTAGAATCAAGTCGACCCTTTTTCAGACTGGTTAATACTATTTATAATGTTCTTCTAGTCATTCTGGTCGTGTTAGAGTATATTAGATTTGGGGGATTAGACAGAAGTTAGGCTTTAATATGCCCTGCTTTCTACAATAGCACAATTGACTTATATTTAGTTAGGAGCAAGTTAAAAAGGAATAAAACTATAATCTAAAACTAACACATCACACTTTTCACATTGAGCTCATTTTAAGCACTTTTAAACATTTTTTAATTAAGAGATTTATACACTGAAAGGTGAACTCCATGTCTTGGTGTACATACATTTGAGAATTTACTTTAGATCTGGACTGTGTTGAAACTAACATATACTTGCTGGTTGCTCAGTAAGGTATTGTGTTCTACTTAATAAACTTCCACATGTTGATATACTTTTACAACACCGAAATCCCCAAACACACTCAGACCCTCAAAATTAAATATTACAAACCATCAACAAGAAATTCAATAAACATTTCTGCAATCGCTAAATCTCTGATTTGGCGATTGCCAACTAAGTCCAGAACTGGAAGCCAGGAACCCCAGCTGACTACCTGTTGCATCAGGTTTTTTTTCTGACACAGACGTGGCTACACATTTACAATGCTAACCAGCATATATACATTTTCTTCTGTCCTCCATGGACAGAGTTAGAGATCTGTTAAACATATAGCTCAATGATTTATTAAACAATGAACCACACAGTGATTGTAGTGCTTTGAAAATGCTAATCTATCAGGCTTGTGGTCATCCAGAACTCCACCCAGCCTTCAGGCTCTCTCTCTCGACACTAACAACTCTTTAATGAGAGTCGAATTTAAGATCACTAATGATATAATCATTTACTGTGTTGGCCAGAAAGTGCATTATCCACCATGAATACAGTGGAAAGAGTTCTCAAAAGTACAGAGAGCTGTTTCAATATAAATATTTAGAAAATAATCATGTTAAGTGTAAATTTGGGAAGACTTACAATCAGTATGAAAATTTCCAAACTTATTTTATGTTGACGAAGGATGGCAGGGTGGCAGGGGTGTGGCGACCATCCATGGATGGCAGGGGTGTGGCAACCATCTATGAGTGGCAGGTGTGTGGCGACCATACATGGGAGGCAGGTGTGTGGCGACCATCCATGGATGGCAGGTGTGTGGCGACCATCCATGGATGGCAGGTGTGTGGCGACCATCCATGGATGGCAGGTGTGTGGCGACCATCCATGGATGGCAGGTGTGTGGCGACCATACATGGGAGGCATGGTCAGGCTTGATAACGGTCTAGGCCGGACCGAAACATCGTCGTCTCTCCATCTTCTGGTGTGTGTGTGGGTTGGTCATCATATATCCAGCCACTTTATGGTGATTTATCGTCTGGAATAACTAACTGTTGTGGGAGGCATTCTGGGAGACATCAGTTACTGGCCCAAGAGGGACTTTGAAAACCTTAACAGGTTTTCTTTCCTCGACAAAAGGAACTATTTCTCTCTAGAGGAACGTGGGATTGATTGATTTAAGAAAAGGATAGACATATATGAATAAGTTTGGATGGATTTAAATCAGAGCTGCTTCGTTGGGCCAATTGGCCTTCTGTAATTTCCTCTATTCTTGTCCCTTATTCTTTATTCCTCAGGATGTGATGACAATCAGGTTTAAACCACGACGTTCAAAACCAATCAGGTTTACAAGAACATTTGGGTTAATCGGGGAAAAATAGATCTGCGTACTAATCAGAGGTGACAAGGGCTTACTGACCAATCATTGAAAACCAGGACGCCGTGGGCCAATCAGAAGAAACAACAAAGTATTTAGAAATCAATGGGAAATACTGACGCCAGGACGAATAGGGGCAAGATAAGCTTCATTTCCCCAATCAGGGAGAAAAAGACTTAGGGATTGCTTGCTGGAATCCCTCTGGCGTCGAAACCAATCCCTGGTGGAAATGATATACACCCGGAAAGAAGGACGTGCAGGCCAGTCCAAAAACATCCAAACCAATCATCGGTTACATGCACAACCGAACCAATCACGAGTAGCAAGGACAACCGAACCAATCACGGGTAGCAAGGACAACCGAACCAATCACGAGTAGCAAGGACAACCGAACCAATCACGGGTAGCAAGGACAACCGAACCAATCACGAGTAGCAAGGACAACCGAACCAATCACGGGTAGCAAGGACAACCGAACCAATCACCGGTACGAAGGACATATAGACTAATTACCTTATACGAGAAAGGAAGACGTTAACCCTTAGAGAGCATAAGTTGCGACACCACATTATCCGCTTGTATTCTTGCAAGATCTTGCAACATTGGATCTTGCAACACTGGATCTTGCGTCACTTGCGCCTCATCAACCTCAACTACTCCTCCGTAAGCCCGTAAATCCTGTAAGTAGAAAATACGTGTATTGTTGAGCAAAGTATGAATACGTTATTAACCTACATTGTGAATGCGTCTTAATTCGCATATGGGACCGGTTGGTTGCGCCATGTTAGAAATGTTTCCGGTTCTCAACTCAGACTGAATCTACCTTATCAACGTTGATTTACGCATGAGAGGGGGTAAAACGATAAACATTGATGTTATTGTTAGGTTAACTTAACAAATTTTTTAGTTAGTTTTTATTTTTGGAGGATAAGAAGGCTTGTCGAGGCCCCTCTCTCCCCTTAGCTCATCCCCAAGATGCGACCCACAGCAGTTACCTAATTCCAGGGTACCTATTTACTGCTAGGTAAACAGAGTTCTTCGTATGTAAGGAAACTAGGTGAAATCTCTCAACTCGCGCAGGAGCCTAACCTGGGACTATGCGTTGCTGGAGCTTCTGTCAGACACTAGCAGACTTCGGATGGACTACGAGGCTATCTTGTAACAGCCTTCAGTGAATAAAATAGTTACCAAGCTAAGAGAATCGCGTTATTTGATTGGCCACTCACACGTGAGTTCAAATGTGTTTTAAGAAGAGCTGGGTTTCTACTAATCTCTTAGCGGTAGATTTGTATATTTGTGATGATGGATTGAGATATCGTTAGTATGAATAGTGCAAACAATAAGGCAGTTTATTTTTATGAGAACTTGAGCACTTCTGAATGATTGTTTGTGCACTGTCAACACTTACTGCCCTGCTGGTAACATTAGATAGTTTATCTCTTAGAACTATAGATGTTGATTCTCACTTGATCGACATATTCAACTCTTTCGTATATGGATAAATTTTCAATTCTTCGCAGGTAAATACTGGTTTGGAAACAGTATTGTAAATTCATGGAACAACATAATAATATAGAGATGGTCTCGTTGAATTGTTTCAAGCGCAGGTTAGACATATATTTGACCGAATTTGGGTGCATATAAACAAACTGCCTCATATGGGCCAAACACCATACAGTTTCCTTAATTTTGTTATTATATTCGATATTTTTTATGGTTCTTGTGTCTTGCGCTCGAAAAATTATCTTTGTGGCTTCATTTTATACTTTTTCTAGTTTTTTCGTTTAGCTCTAGAAAGATTAATTTGATACTGTGTATATTTAATACAAGTACTGAAGTTTTTTTCACAGATGTTAGTTTCTTTTCAAGATAACTTAGACTGAAACTGACAGGTGAATCTCTAATAAGTTGCGGTTCTGAATTGCTTTGCAAAATAAAAATCTGAAATGTGTTTATTAATATACATTTGTGTTTACACTTTGATGAATATATAGTCGGTGCAGATCACAGAAATATTGCATTTAGATCAAATCGGCCAGACTGATAAAGCAAGAATTTAGCACCTCTGAACGATCAGTCTTAAAGTCAAACCACCTCTGTTTTCGGTACAAAATTGAAACTTTTTAAGTTCGTGAACAACAGACTATTGGTTACAAAAGCCATTAAAAACTTTACCAGCTTACTTTTATAGCATGCAAATGAAAGTTCACCGTCAGGAAAGTTGCTGTTGAAAGTCTATGTTTAAATAAGGAGATGATTCAACTGACTTACAGTAAAGATTATAGATATCTGTTTTAGAAACAAAGATTTCAACAGCTAACTCTTTCTTTGTTTTTTTTTACACAGGTGGGTACAGGATTAGATGAAATCTGACTCCTGTTGTCAGACGTCGGGGAAGACGTCTCCCGTCACGTAGGGTGCGGTTGCACCTCTACAGATCTCCAGTATCAGCTAATGATACTGGTAATGGCTCGAAAGGGCCACCACTTACGGGCTATTCATGCCCGTGCCACCTTTTAGGTGGATTACTCTTCATCATCACTCCTGGTGGCAGACTGAGAACTTTCCCTTCCTAGAGCTCATGGTAAGCCTCACCCCTGCAACTTTCCCTGGAATACGACTCGCTAATCAGTTTTACTCCCAGGTCCACATTTACTGCTGAGGGAACAGAGGCCAAGAGCTATGGATTAGTTCCCAGTTAGTCCTCCTCCGGTTTTGTCCCGGGGTGAGAGTGTATTCACCTAGTTGTATTCAGCTAGTTGTGTTTGCGGGGGTTGAGCTCTTCTCTTTCGGCCCGCTTCTCAACTGCCAATCAATGAACTGTTACTAACTACTAACTAATTTTTTTCACACACACACCTGGGATGCAGCCCGTAACAGCAGTCTAACTCCCAGGTACCTATTTACTGCTAGGTGAATAGAGGCATGAGATGAAAGGAAACGCTGGCAATTTGTTTCTGCGCTCTCTCTCTCTCTCTCTCTCTCTCTCTCTCTCTCTCTCTCTCTCTCTCTCTCTCTCTCTCTCTCTCTCTCTCTTGGTGCACAAATGATGTAGTTAAGTCATTACCTCAACCTCAGTAACATGTAAGCAATGAAGAAATGTCTGGGTAAGTTGCATCAGTGACGAAACAGCTTGGGCTTAGAGAAGATTACTGACAGAAAACACAGAGAACCACCACTGCTCAGAGTGTCACGGTCAGGTCTTCTGAATGTGTAATCACAACATATATATTTGGGTCAGCCGTAATCTTGTATAATAACAGAGGGTCGGAGTTCTAATAAATTCCCAGCTATTCACAGTTATATATGAGTGAACTAGCCTGTGGGGTCCAAGCCTGTGGGGCTTGGACCCCACAGGCTTGTGGGGTCCAAGACAAGCCCCACAGGCTTGTCCCCCTCAAATAATCGGTGTTATTAAATTTGGACAAACCGGAAAAGTTTTTGCACTGATGTTGCAAAGAAAACTGAACCAAGTCAAACCTTGCTAGGCCTAATACACGCTATCTGAGGTCCAACATAGTACATATATGTACTATACTAGGCCTAGAAATATTTTAGCTTGGTTTTTAGCTTTATTTTCTCGGATTTCATAAGTTGAATAGTACCAAATTCTACTATCTAATTGTCCATTAGGTCTATGTATGTACTGTGGTTCACACAGTTAGAAATAGTAACTGTGCAGTTGTGTGTGTACTCACCTAGTTGTGCTTGCTGGGGTTGAGCTCTGGCTCTTTGGTTCCGCCTCTCAACTGTCAATCAACTGGTGTACAGGTTCCTGAGTCTACTGGGTTCTGTCATAGTGTGTGTGTGTGTGTGTGTGTGTGTGTTTATGCTCGTAAAATTAGGATTATTTTCTCGTTTATTTTTCACGTATTGTATCATAAAAAAACACAACGTGGAACGCCTTCATAACTTCAATATGAAACTAGTCTCAATAGGAAAGTAGTCACAATAGCAAATTAGCCACATTAGGAAAGTAGCAACAGGAGGAAAGTAGCCATAAGACAACCCAATTTGACCTCGACGTGATGGTGTGAGGGAGATGGGGCGGGGGAGTGTGGTGTGGGCGTGTCCTGGAAGGGAGGGAAGGGGCTGGCATCACAATATATAAGCCAGGGTGTAGGCGCCTCTCACCATCACTCTTCAGCCATGGCTCTCAAGGTGCGCAAATACTCTAATCACTCGTTTTTGTCCGGATAACTGAGCGCTTATTGTGTTGTCGACAGCGTTCGTGGATATTTTCTTGTTATCGTCTATGATACATAACTCTGATTAGTAAACAAATCCACAAGAGGCCAGTGACGAGGATTCGAACCTGCGTCCGGGAGCATCCCAGACGCTGTCTTAATCGACTGAGCTACGACATGGTAAAAGAGTTGAAACCGAAGTTCTGCTGAACTTACTAGAACATCAGTAGAACTTCGGTTTCAACTCTTTTTACTATGTTGTAGCTCAGTCGATTAAGGCAGCGTCTGGGATGCTCCCGGACGCAGGTTCGAATCCTCGTCACGGCCCTTGTGGATTTGTTCATTTGATGCATCACGCTATTGTGATTTCTGTGTGTGCTCTGATTAGTGTTTGTTATCTGTGCTTTTATTGCTGAGAAGTTTGAAATATGTTGCAAAAGTGCAGGCGATGAGTCACAATAACGTGGCTAAAGTATGTTGACCTGGGGCCAGATTCACGAAAGCACTTACACAAGCACTTACGAACGTGTACATCTTTCCTCAAAATTTGACGGCTTTGGTTACATTTATTAAACAGTTTACAAGCATGAAAACTTGCCAATCAACTGTTGTTATTGTTATAAACAGCCTCCTGGTGCTTCGGAGCCCATTAACTGATTAATAATTGGAAACAAAGCCGCCAAAGATTGAGTAAAGATGTACAGGTTCGTAAGTGCTTGCGTAAGTGCTTTTGTGAATCTGGCCCCAGACCGTCGTCGTCCCTTCACCTTCTAGTGTGTGGTCTGGTCAACATGTTGCAAAAGTCATTGTACTTGAATATGATAAAATTATTATGGTTTAATATTAGTGTTGAGGGAATACGTTCCTTGGTGTTAACGCGAGCCGTGTGTAGTAATACTTTTTTATTTTGTGGATTAATTAATGTGGATGTGTTACAGAACTTGTTGGTGGCGAGTGTGGCGGTGTTGGCGATGGCAGAGCCGCCCCCAAGATACCCAGACCCTACTCCATATGCCCCGGTACCCTCATACCCTTCCCACTCACGATACCCAAAAGAAGAATACCAGGTCGTAAGTAGCAGACTTCTGAATGAGTATTTAGATTACTAATATTACCCTCTGAAGATCATGTCTTCTCAAACAAAATATAGGCTATTAGTTGTCTCTCAATGTTTCTTCGCTTTCTTGCTAAACATTTTATTCCATTTATAATACTCCGTAAGTCTTTATAGTGCTAAGATTATAGTCTTCAGATCACGTCTTTTCACGTAAAATATAGGCTATCGTTGCTCATTTAAAAGTTTTCTTAGTGTTTTTTTGACTACGCATCTAAGTCCATAAACGTGCCTCTCTGACACCTTTTCAGCCAACACCAAGAATTCTTGACCTTAAGTTAATTAACTTAACACTACTATGATCACTCTTTATTTATCAAATGTTGTATCCTTCTTGTTGGTAGTATAAGCTCCAGCGCCTCATGTTGACGGACTATTCCCCAGATCCTACCCAAATACGCCTTCAATTATGGCGTCTCAGATGAGTACTCGGGCACCAACTTCGGCCACTCTGAGGTCCGCGACGGCTACAAGACTGAGGGCAGCTACTCGGTGGACCTCCCAGACGGTCGCAAACAGATCGTCAATTACGTGGACAATGGTGATGGTCTGGAGGCCCAGGTCACCTACGAGGGAGAAGCCCACTATCCGGAGTATAAGCCAGAGTATCAACCCGCCCCTGTGTACAAACCCAAACCCGCTTATTCGCCGTATGAACCTGAACCTGTTTACAAACCTGCTCCCGCCTACAAGCCAGTCCCCACCTATCGGCCTGCCCCCAGTTATGAACCAATTCCAAAATATCCAACTCCTATCTACGAACCGGCTCCTACTTATAAGCCTGTGTCTAACTATCCACCTCCAGCCTATGAAGAGGATGCTAGCTATCCACCTCCAGCTTACAAGCCTGCCCCTAGTTATCCACCTCCAGCTTATGGGTTGTCTCCAAGTTACCCTGACCTTAGTTACATCCCCACCTACCTCGAAAATAGCGATCCTGACTATAATCCTGACCCAAACTATGCTTAAGGCAGCACCTCGGTGGGGCAGCACTTGTTCTACACGTCAGTTGAACCGCTCAAGGGTAATGTATGAATGTTTCTAGTTTCATTAAAGACTTTTTCAAAAATACCAGTTTATATATTTCCTCACACATACCGAGTCTCCAAGAAGAGTTTCATTGCTAAAATAGATTTAAAAATTATCTCAATGGGGAACTCCTTACATTTTTTGTGGGTAGAATGTAATTATGTGTTAATTGGCTGTTGATTGCTGGATTGATTACCCAGCAGTCAACAGCCAATTAACACATAATTTCATTCAACCCCACTTCAAGACCCCGAACCAACACAGAAATAAGAAGATAAAACACGCAATATACCCATTGTTTGGTGTTCTGTCTTTGCCCATTGGTTTGTGTCTTGTCACCTCACACAAAAAAACGAATATAAGTACGATCTGAGTCAGGTGTTGACAAAGGCCCCGGGGATACGAACCCATGACAAAGCGCTCGCGGAACGCCAGGCGAGTGTCTTACCAGTGGTGCCAGATTGGGCTACAAGTAGCGAATTGGGCTACTTTTGAGAGCCCCGCGCTCTCAAATTTTAATTTCGCTACTTGCTGGTTTTTGGGCTAGTTTAAAAACAAGATGGGCTAATTTGGGCGATTAATGTTAAGAAACTTAATGGTGATTATTTATGGTCAGGTGCAACACACACAAGCACCCCGCGATAGCAGCCACAGACTGACGACTCAAATGCGAGCACAGCACGCAGTATATCCTTTCATGACCAAAGATTACATTCAACCCCCCCCCCAAAAAAAAATCTTCCACTTACGGGCTATTCATGCCCGTGAGTAAATTTAGGGAAACCATGGAACCACCTTCCCGACGAAGCCGTAAATGATAAAACATTGCTCGATAAAATCGCCAGGGTAAATAGGGGACATTTGACAAGCCGCCGGCTTCCTATCCTCACAGAGATAGTGACCCTCTGGAAAATTCAGGTAAATCTTGGCTAATTGTAAACACTTTAATGCGCGCGCGCCCCATGAAAAAAAAATAGTGCATTGTGCGCGCGGCGTTTTGGGCTCTTGAGCGTAAACACCAAAAAGTGTGTAATCTTTTCACTCTTCTGACACCAATTCTCAAGCTACGTATTTCATTTTGGTATCACTGTGTTGGCAATAAAATTCTCCACAAGATCATATGTATAACATGTCACCAAAGCATTAGCTATCCCACCACGAAATAAATAAAATGTAGATCACTCGCCGTGACGCCCAAACAGCAACAAAATGTTCATACTCTTTTGTTTGTTAGTCAGCTCCACATTAGTCCTACAGCGTTATATTTTATATCACTGAACTCGCAATAAAATTCCCTACATAGACATATGCATATAAATGTAGAATCATGATCGCGGCCCACAACAAGAGTGTGTGAAGTGGGCAATTACCCTCGTTGTGTCAACACCTCAGTAGTCTCTCCACTAAGTTACAATACAATGCCGTTTTCTCAAATAGGTCATGTGCCTATTAAGAGAAAACGGAAATTTAATGGCAAACATTTTCATACTAACCCCAAGTCGATCGAATAAGAATTGGATTTTATGTTGTTTTTTACATCGGCCGGCTATTTACGGCGCGATTGCGGAACCCGTTAGCCAAGCCAGTTGTGTATTTACGGCGCGGTTGCGTTAATAATTATATAATTATTAAGTAATCCTGAAATGTTTGTTTATTGAAAGCAGGGCTGTGTTAGCAGCATTATACTCTCTGAGCAAAGCGATGCACTGCTGCCCCTCGACCCAGACGGTGGTCACTGGGGCCCATGCCTGTGGACCTGTACTTAAAACCACGTTCTCGTCTGTGGACCCTCCCTACTTTGGTAGGGCTCTCGGTGTGCTTGGTAGAGTTAGGGGCGTGTTTGTCTGGTTAGATGAGGTATTTGTTTGCTAGGCTTGTGGGTACACAACTGGTCGGGATATGGTCGTTTCCAATATGAGACGATTCGGCTAAATTCATTTTCTGTTTTAAAACCGGATGTATTGTTATGCTAGGCTGCATTAGGTTATGTTATTAAGGTTAGGCTGCATTGGGCTCGGTTGGATTAGATTGGTTGGATTTGGGTTACGTTAGGTTGGGTTGAGCTAGGTTAGTCAGGTTTTAAAATTCAAAATTCCCGCCACGAAGCAGCCTCTATATGGCGTAGTGGTAAAGCAGGCGCCCGGCTCGTCGGCAGCACTTTGACCTGGATTCGTATCCTGCCCGTATGATATTCAGATCTATAAACTACTTTAGAAAGGCCTATAATGCATATTAATATAAATTTACACACTCCTGGCGCTATACGCTATAATATAAAATTAAATATTTTTTAAATTTAAATATGGTGTTCAAATAATTTTAGGCAGAGGGTCTCTGGGTCGGTTGGTCGCTAACGGTCATTTGACCATGACCCCGCCAGTCGTCAGGAAGCAGCGGCGGAGTGAACTACGTCGTTCCCCTCTAGGTAAGGCTGATCATTTTTTTTTTTTTTTTTTTTTTTTACTAATATATCTGAGCAGTTGGGAGGTACGCATGAATATATAGTCTACCTCCACCTACAATGCTTAATGCATTATACATTTGTTCGCTATTATAACACAGAGTTTTAGTAATGTCTCCGAGGGTCACTATTTCCGTAATTTTTTTTTCATCCGGGTTCTGTAGTATTCAAATGTTTGTATTCCAATAATGCTAAATAGTCTGTCCTCTCTCGGATTATGTGGAAGATTTTTGAGATATATACAAGAGTTGTTACATTCTTGTACAGCCACTAGTACGCGTACGTAGCGTTTCGGGCAGGTCCCTGGAATACGATCCCCGCCGCGAAGAATCGTTGTTACAACCAAGTACACATTATACTGTTGAGTTAAACAGAGGCTACAGTTAAGGATTTGCGCCCAGTAAATCCCCCCCGGCCAGGATACGAATTTTGAGGATCATGATTTGCCAACATTATATGGGTAGGATATTATGTAGAAGAATCTTTCCCAGAGTGTTAAACTGCCCCGTCGTCAGGCTAGGCTCGTTAACGGGGCGGTCGACCTCCCCCCCCCCCACCCAACTCCCCACCCTTCCAAGACGCATTTATTATCGACTTTCATGTACTGTGTATTAAAAAAAAGATTCGTTCATGCTAGGCTTGGGGTTACACAACTGGTCGGGGTCCGGTTATACAACTGGTGGGGCATCGGTTATACAACTGGTCGGGCTCCGGTTAAATAACTTGTCGGGGTCCGATTATATAACTCGTCGGGCTCCGGTTACACAACTGGTCAGGCTCCGGGGGTGTCATTGGGGCTTAGGGTTGTGCATGGTCTGGTTTCGGTTCATGCATGGTTGTGATCCAGAGGTTGTTTGGTTCGTTCATGCTAGGTTTGTGGTTACACAACTGGTCGGGGTCCGGTTACACAACTAGTGGGGCTTCGGTTACACAACTGGTCGGGCTCCGGTTAAATAACTGGTCGGGCTCCGGTTATCATAACTGGTCGGGCTCCGGTTATCTTAACTGGTCGGGCTCCGGGGGTGTCACTGGGGCTTAGGGTTGTGCATGATCGGGCTTCGGTTCGTGCATGGTTGTGCTCCAGGGGTTGTGTGTTAGTGCCTCATGTTTCTTTGCTGGATCATCAGGTTGTTTCTTGACTATGACTAATTGCATGTTTATTTTCTAGGGCTTCATTGTTGTATTTTTGCAAGAGTTCCAGGTTTCTTTTTGTGTATAGGGCTCAATTGTTTGTTTGGTTTGGCTCCAAAGTTAGCTCTTAAGGCAAGGGTGTTAGGTAGGGCTAAGGAAGTCTTTGTTTGGTAGACCTAGGGAGGGAGTTTGGTTAGACTCTGGGCTGTTTGTTTGGCTTGGTGTGGGTTAGATGAGTTGTTTGCATGCTAGGCTTGCAGTTACACAACTGGTTGGGATCCGGTTAAATAACTGATCGGGCTCCGGTTACACAACTGGTCGGGCTCTGGGGGTGTCACTGGGGCTTCGGTTCATGCATGGTTGTGATCCAGAGGTTGTTTGGTTCGTTCATGCTAGGTTTGTGGTTACACAACTGGTCGGGGTCCGGTTACACAACTAGTGGGGCTTCGGTTACACAACTGGTCGGGCTCCGGTTAAATAACTGGTCGGGCTCCGGTTATCATAACTGGTCGGGCTCCGGTTATCTTAACTGGTCGGGCTCCGGGGGTGTCACTGGGGCTTAGGGTTGTGCATGATCGGGCTTCGGTTCGTGCATGGTTGTGCTCCAGGGGTTGTGTGTTAGTGTCTCATGTTTCTTTGCTGGATCATCAGGTTGTTTCTTGACTATGACTAATTGCATGTTTATTTTCTAGGGCTTCATTGTTGTATTTTTGCAAGAGTTCCAGGTTTCTTTTTGTGTATAGGGCTCAATTGTTTGTTTGGTTTGGCTCCAAAGTTAGCTCTTAAGGCAAGGGTGTTAGGGCTAAGGAAGGCTTTGTTTGGTAAACCTAGGGAGGGAGTTTGGTTAGGCTCTGGAGCTGTTTGTTTGGCTTGGTGTGGGTTTGATGAGTTGTTTGCATGCTAGGCTTGCAGTTACACAACTGGTTGGGATCCGGTTAAATAACTGGTCGGGCTCCGGTTACACAACTGGTCGGGCTCTGGGGGTGTCACTCGGGCTTCGGTTCATGCATGGTTGTGATCCAGAGGTTGTTTGGTTCGTTCATGCTAGGTTTGTGGTTACACAACTGGTCGGGGTCCGGTTACACAACTAGTGGGGCTTCGGTTACACAACTGGTCGGGCTCCGGTTA
This sequence comes from Procambarus clarkii, assembly GCF_040958095.1. Lineage (NCBI taxonomy): Eukaryota > Metazoa > Arthropoda > Malacostraca > Decapoda > Cambaridae > Procambarus > Procambarus clarkii. Next base: position 11,811,058 of record NC_091239.1, on the reverse strand, counting down.
AATAACTGGTCGGGCTCCGGTTATCATAACTGGTCGGGCTCCGGTTATCTTAACTGGTCGGGCTCCGGGGGTGTCACTGGGGCTTAGGGTTGTGCATGATCGGGCTTCGGTTCGTGCATGGTTGTGCTCCAGGGGTTGTGTGTTAGTGCCTCATGTTTCTTTGCTGGATCATCAGGTTGTTTCTTGACTATGACTAATTGCATGTTTATTTTCTAGGGTTTCATTGTTGTATTTTTGCAAGAGTTCCAGGTTTCTTTTTGTGTATAGGGCTCAATTGTTTGTTTGGTTTGGCTCCAAAGTTAGCTCTTAAGGCAAGGGTGTCAGGTAGGGCTAAGGAAGGCTTTGTTTGGTAGACCTAGGGAGGGAGTTTGGTTAGGCTCTGGAGCTGTTTGTTTGGCTTGGTGTGGGTTTGATGAGTTGTTTGCATGCTAGGCTTGCAGTTACACAACTGGTTGGGATCCGGTTAAATAACTGGTCGGGCTACGGTTACACAACTGGTCGAGCTCTGGGGGTGTCACTGGGGCTTCGGTTCATGCATGGTTGTGATCCAGAGGTTGTTTGGTTCGTTCATGCTAGGTTTGTGGTTACACAACTGGTCGGGGTCCGGTTACACAACTAGTGGGGCTTCGGTTACACAACTGGTCGGGCTCCGGTTAAATAACTGGTCGGGCTCCGGTTACACAACTGGTCGGGCTCCGGTTACTTAACTGGTCGGGCTCCGGGGGTGTCACTGGGGCTTAGGGTTGTGCATGATCGGGCTTCGGTTCTTGCATGGTTGTGATCCAGAGGTTGTTTGGTTCGTTCATGGTAGGTTTGTTGTTACACAACTGGTCGGGCTCCGTTTACTTAACTGGTCGGGCTCCGGGGGTGTCACTGGGGCTTAGGGTTGTGCATGATCGGGCTTCGGTTCATGCATGGTTGTGATCCAAAGGTTGTTTGGTTCGTTCTTGGTAGGTTTGTTGTTACACAGCTGGTCGGGCTCCGGTTACTTAACTGGTCGGGCTCCGGGGGTGTCACTGGGGCTTAGGGTTGTGCATGATCGGGCTTCGGTTCATGCATGGTTGTGATCCAGAGGTTGTTTGGTTCGTTCATGCTAGGTTTGTGGTTACGCAACTGGTCGGGGTCCGGTTACACAACTAGTGGGGCTTCGGTTACACAACTGGTCGGGCTCCGGTTAAATAACTGGTCGGGCTCCGGTTATCATAACTGGTCGGGCTCCGGTTATCTTAACTGGTCGGGCTCCGGGGGTGTCACTGGGGCTTAGGGTTGTGCATGATCGGGCTTCGGTTCGTGCATGGTTGTGCTCCAGGGGTTGTGTGTTAGTGTCTCATGTTTCTTTGCTGGATCATCAGGTTGTTTCTTGACTATGACTAATTGTATGTTCATTTTCTAGGGCTTTATTGTTGTATTTTTGCAAGAATTTCAGGTTTCTTTTTGTGTATAGGGCTCAATTGTTTGTTTGGTTTGGCTCCAAAGTTAGTTCTTAAGGCAAGGGTGTTAGGTAGGGCTAAGGAAGGCTTTGGTAGACCTAGGGAGGGAGTTTGGTTAGGCTCTGGGCTGTTTGTTTGGCTTGGTGTGGGTTTGATGAGTTGTTTGCATGCTAGGCTTGCAGTTACACAACTGGTTGGCTTTCGGTTACACATCTGGTGAGGCTCCGGTTCCAGAACTGGTCAGGCTTTGGTTACACAACTGGTTGGGCTCTGGTTACAAAACTTTTTTGGCTTCGGGGATGTCATTTGGGCTTCGGTTCGTGCATGGTTGTGATCCAGAGGTTGTTTGGGTATTATTATTATAATATATAATATATAATATATATATATATATATATATATATATATATATATATATATATATATATATATATATATATATATATATAATTGTGTGTGTGGTGTGTGTGCAGAAATAATATTAATAAAACAATTAACATCGTGCAGTGTACCTGTATATCAAAATAATATTACGTTGCAACCCGTATCAGTCACTAAAAATAATTGGGCTACTCTTATTACAAATTCGCTACTTGTAGTCCGTCAGCTCGCTACTTTCAGCAATTTGTATCTGGCAACCCTGTGTCTTACCACTACACCACAGAGACTGTTCATATAAAGTTACGTCCATAACATTACTGAACTTCATTTAGTAAGTAGAAGATTTTAAAAATGAATATCATTATACTGTGGTGTTAATATTAATCAAAACGAATACGAAACGTTTTCATTTTGTGCCCGAAATGCTATAATCTGTGAGTGTTGAGTACCGTGAGGTGACGAGTAGTGGAGAGTCAGCGGGTGAATTTTAATAACAGTGCTGCCGGTCAGCTGGGTGGTGCTGACACAATTGTCACGGTACGTGAACAGTCTCGGGGGGCCTCTCTCAGAAATGTTTGGTAATATGTTTATTGTTTGTGACGTGTCTATATAACAGGTTGTACTGAACGCGGTGTGGTGCTACCTCATCCCTTTGTGTGTATTTTACCTCAATTAACTTATTTGATTTCAATTTCGGGCCTCTAGTGTTGCTGGAGCTCTCTCAGGGTACTGTTGCTGCCCTTCAGCCGGGGTGTTCTGTACATCCTTAGTTTAGTTCAGAAAACGAGAGTATCCCTGTCCATAAATGTGGTGATCTCACTCATGTCAACTTCACATCTTCAGTATATCAATTCTGCCAAACTTGTCTAAAATATTTGTAAAGCTAATCTACAAGCAGCTTTACTCTTATCTAGCCAAACACAATATACTTAGCTCTTTCCAATATGGCTTCAGACCCAAAAAAATCACAAACGATGCGCTTATTAGTATGATTAACTTGATACATGCAGCTCTTGATAAAAATGAGTTCCCTGTTGGGTTATTTGTGGACCTGCATAAGGCTTTAGACACTGTCAACCACCAAAACCTTCTTCTTAAATTACATCATTATGGAGTCAGAAGTCACTCCCTGCAATATCTTCAGTCTTACCTTACTGACAGCTCCAGTATGTTTCTGTGAATAATTCCATTTCTCCCACCCTACCCATCAACATTGGTATTCCTCAGCACAGCATACATGGCCCTCTCCTCTTTACCATCTACATTAATGACCTTCCAAATGCCTCCCAACACCTCAAACCAATAATATTTGCTGACCACACAACCTTCATTTACTCCAGTCCTGACCCCCTTGCTTTAAATGTCACAGTGAATACTGAGGTAAATAAAGTCCATCTTTGGCTAACTGCCAACAAACTCACCCTTAACATTGATAAAACTTTCTATATTTTGTTTGGTAATAAATCCTCAAATCAAATTAATCTAAGTACAAACAATATACAAATTAGTAACGAAGTAGATGGAAAATTCCTTGGCGTTCTCATTGACCACACGCTGAATTTCCAGGGACACATTCTAAATATAGCAAAAAAAGTTTCTAAAACTGTTGGCATTCTTTCTAAGATCAGATATTATGTACCTCGCCCTGGCCTGGTGACGCTCTATTACTCTCTCACCTATCCTTATCTCAACTATGGTATTTGTGCTTGGGGTTCTACTACCCAAAATCATTTACGTCCTCTAATTACTCAACACATAGCTGCTATTAAGACAATATCTAACTCTGGCCCCAGACAGCACTCAGTACCCTTACTCAAATCTCTGAATATGTTAGATATTAAGTCTGCACATCCTCTCATGTGTACTCTATATATTTAAAACTCTGGAATTGTAATGTCGATCCTGACCTTAAAAGCTTCCTAGAAGGTTGTAACAGAACTCATGAGCACCACACCAGAAACAAATACCTATTTGATATTCCAAGAGTGTGACTTAACCAAAATAGAAATGCTCTACAAATCAAGGGAACCAGAATGTGGAATGACCTTCCCAATCATGTCAAAGGCTGTACCTCTCACAACCAGTTTAATGAAGAAAATATTAGTATATTTACCCATGTTATTATAAGTTTCATATAAATTTACATTTTGTATTAAAAATTACCTTTAATAATTATATGTATTGCATTTGAGCCCTGTACAGCTATATTCTTACTTGTATACACGTTTTATTTTCAGACTCCTATTGAATGCGCATGAAGTGAAACGTGGAAATGGGTACTGTGAGTATCTTCATTGTCTTTTGTCTTTGCTTCAGCAGGATCAAGCTGTTAGCTCTTGGACCCTGCCTTACTAACCGTCGGTTACCTAATTCATTTTGTTGGGGACAGGCTGTGTAATTACCTAAGTGTAGTTACAGGATGAGCTATGCTCGTGGTGTCCCGTCCTCCCAGCACTGTCACATAACGCTTTGAAACTACTGACGGTTTTGGCCTCCTTCTCACTTAATTTGTTCCAACCGTCTACCACTCTGTTTGTGAAAGTGAATTTTCTTATATTTCTTCGGCATCTTTGTTTAATTAATTTAAATCTATGACCTCTTGTTCTTGAAGTTCCAGGTCTCGGGAAATCTTCCCTGTCGATTTTATCAATTCCTGTTACTATTTTGTATGTAGTGATCATATCGCCTCTTTTTTTTCTGTCTTCTAGTTTTGGCATATTTAATGCCTCTATCTTCTCCTCGTAGCTCTTGCCCTTCAGTTCTGGGAGCCACTTAGTAGCATGTCTTTGCACCTTTTCCAGTTTGTTGATGTGCTTCTTAAGATAGGGGCACCACACAACCACTGCATATTCTAGCTTTAGCCTAACAAAAGTCGTGAACAATTTCTTTAGTATTTCACCATCCATGTATTTAAAAGCAATTCTGAAGTTAGAAAGCATGGCATAGGCTCCTCGCACAACACTCTTTATGATTGCACAACGCAATCTTTTAAAAATTATAAAAAAATTTCATCCATGTTAGAAGCGTACCTGTCACTCCTCCAATGTGTTCGTTTCCAGAACAACCTCTTATGTGGGACTCTGTTTTTGCCTTTTTTAGGTCAATGTAAATGCAATCAACCGAACCATCTCTTTCCTATAGAATCTTGGTAACTATCATTAGGGTGGCTATTTCTAAATCTCCAAGAAGGATGACACAGAAAGTACTTGGCAAATTAATTACTGAAGTCTTAGGCCTGAAGATTTACCCTAAATCAAATATGTTGTATGATTTGAAGTACAGTATATAAAAAGCTGTAGAAAATATGCTTAGCAGAATTTATTTGTCAAATATCACTATACAGTAATTTGATGAATGCTATTTTATTATTTTTCTGAAATGAATTTTTAAAACCTACTGTATATATATTACATACATGATTCATTCAGCAAAAATAGAGAATTGGATGAAATGAATACTCAATTTTACTTTTGCGGGAACAGGATATGCTAACCAAATTAACTTTACAAATTAAATGAAGAGCTTACTTAACATGGATGTCTTTATCTTGTACAATATTCCTGTCTTTTACTTGTCATCTCCAAGAGTTTTCTGTTGGCCAGGAATATTGGTACTGTACATGGCTGGACACTTCTGAGAAGTTGTTACAGATTTGGAGCTCTGCTTTGAGCGAGTCCACTTGCAGAAGATTTCTCTCATTGTGGGCATTGCTGCATGGAATACAGAAGATATAAGCACATACCTTCAGATTTGTGAAAGGGACCTAAGATTTACTGAATATCTTAAGATAGTGTTTCTCACTGTGGCCATCTATCATCTCGGGAGAACATGTTGATAAATGGCTGCACAATCATCCCATACTCTTTAAGTAGGAGAGGCAGTAAAAAAAAAAGCTAACCAAACCTTATGAATAATCAAGCGTACTTTTGGCTTTAAGGAAAAGGTGGTTATTCAATTGTATAAATCTCTGCTGTGTCCCCACCTGGATTATTGCATTCCGGCATAGAGACCTCGTCTTCAGAAAAACATTGCTTCATTGGGGAAAGCTCAACACCAGGCAACAAAATAATTCCAGAACTAAGTCAACTTTCATACCAGGAAAGGTTGAGGGCCATATGGCTAACAACACTGCAAACCAGACATGATACCTAGTTGATACATGCTTGATGGGGTTCTGGGAGTTCTTTTACTGCCCAAGCCCAGCCCGAGGCCAGGCTTGACTCGTGAGAGTTTGGTCCACCAGGTTGTTGCTTGGAGCGACCCGCAGGCCCACATATACCTGCTTGATGGGGTTCTGGGAATTTTTCTGCTCCCCAAGCCCGGCCCGAGGCCAGGCTTGACTTGTGAGAGCTTGGTCCATCAGGCTGTTGCTTGGAGCGGCCCGCAGGCCCACATACCCATCACAGCCCGGTAGATCCGGTACTCGATGAAGAAAACAATCTAGTTTTCTCCTGAAGATGTCTACGGTTGTTCCGGCAATATTTCTGATGCTTGCTGGTAGGACTTTGAACAGCCGCGGGCCTCTGATGTTTATACACTGTTCTCTGATTGTGCCTATGGCACCTCTGCTTTTCACTGGTTCTATTCTGCATTTTCTTCTTATCGTTCACTCAAGTATGTTGTTATTTTACTGTGTAGATTTGGTACCTGGCCTTCCAGTATTTTCCTGCTCTGAAGGGGGAAGTGAGTACTGATTAGTACTCTAGACGGGACAACACAAGTGATTTGAGGAGTACAACCATTGTGATGGGATCTCTGGACTTGAAGGTTCTCGTAATCCATCCTATCATTTTTCTGGCTGATGCAATACTTGCTTGGTTATGCTCCCTAAGTGTTAGGTCGTCAGACATCATTATTCCCAAATCCTTGACATGCTGTTTTCCTACTATGGGCAGATACGATTGTGTTTTGTACTCTGTATTATGTTTCAGATCCTAATTTTTGCCGTATCTTAGTACCTGGAATTTATCACCGTTAAACATCATGTTATTTTCTGCTGCCCAATCGAAAACTTTGTTAATGTCTGTTTGTAGTTTTTCAATGTCTTCAGCAGAGGTAATTTTCATGCTGATTTTTGTATCTGCAAAGGATGACACAAAGCTGTGACTTGTATTTTTGTCTATATCAGATATGAGAATAAGGAACAGCATGTGGTGCAAGGACTGTACCTTGAGGTACAGAGCTTTTAACTGCGCTCGGACTCTATTTTATTTGATTGACTGTTACTCTTTTTGTTCTATTCGACAGGAAATTGAGTATCCAGCATCCTACTTTACCAGTTATACCCATTGACCTCATTTTGTGTGCAATCACTCCATGGTCACATTTGTCGAATGCCTTTGCAAAGTCTGTGTATACAACATCTGCTTTCTGTTTTTCTTCTAATACCTCGGTGATTTGTCATAATGTTCAAGTAGCTGTGAGAGGCATGATCTTCCTGCTCTAAATCCATGTTGGCCTGGAATGTGGAGGTCATTGGTTGGTCATTGGATTGTGGAGATTAGGTCATTGATAGGGCTGATGTCATTGAAATGTTCAAAATACTGTTCTGAACAATTTGGAGGATGTTGATACAGACAACTTCTTTAAAAGGTCAGATGTAACACAAACAAGGAACAACAGTTTCAACCTTAAGAAGCCACAATGTTGGACTGAAAACAGGAGATGCTTTTTCACCCAACAGAGTTATAAACCTATGGAACTGCCTACCTGCCAAAGCTGTAAATGCCAAAACTCTGTTGAACTTAAAAATCTAGCAGGAAAAAATCATCAGGACAAATGGTGGAACCTTTAACAAGCCGCCAGCTTCCTGTCCTCATCGAGGCCACTAGAGTGTTAGTGGCCCTTGGATAAATTCAGAAAAATCTAATTAATCTATGTAAATATAGTATCTTGAAGGTTACAGGCATTGACTGCATCAGACTTCTCCAAAAGGTATGGCACTTGTTAGGCTCAGTTTTGATGTACAGTACTTTGTTATGAAAGTTGCTTTTAGAAAAGTCATACAGTGCTACCTCCATTTGTGAATTTAATCCATTCCCAGAGATGGGTCATAATTTGAAAATTTGTAACTCAAAACAAATTTTCCCATAAGAAATGTAAATTTATTTAATCTGTTCCACACTCCTAAAAATATTAACTTAAAAATACATTTCATCTATAATACACACACACACATTTTGTACTATAGTACTGTATGTACAAGTTGTAGCTTACCTTTATTGATGTCTTGTTGGCGTATGAAAGACAGTGAGGAAGGAGGGGGAAGGAGGAAAGGTGTTACTGTTTGGAAGGGAAGTCCCTTCCATTATAACATCAGGTATTGATGACTTCTCTGGGGTACCCTCTCTGTTTTGCCTGCATACCACTAGGACCTGGTTGTGGCTCACTGCTTGTTTTTCTCACTAAAAACCTTTCCATAGAAACTTGTCTTTCCCTATGTTTTAACATTTGTCTGTAGTGAGGCATCACAGTGTCATTGAAAAGGTTAAGGCAACGGCCTACTGCAATTTGGGCGAGTCATTTCAGCAAAAATTTGCATTTCTTCCTATACTGCACACAACTTCTTAATTTATTCTATAGTCATCCTCACATGTGTTTTCTTTGGTTGAACCTTACCACTGACTTTCTCGAGACCAATGACATGTTATATAATAATTACTTTTATGTTCATAAAACAAAAAAGCACAAAAAACAATGAAATTCTTTACAAAGAATTCAAGTGCGGATCGTCACTTAGCAGGCGGTATGGTATATCTTGAGGTTATCTTGAGATTATTTCAGGGCTTAGCATCCCCGCAGCCCGGTCCTCGACCAGGCCTCCATTTTGTTACACACCCCCTAGGAAGCAGCCCATAGCAGCTGTCTAACTTCCAGGTACCTATTTACTGCTAGGTAACAGGGGCATCAGGGTGAAAGAAACATTTTGCCCATTGGTCTCCGCCTCCACCGGGGATCGAACCCGGAACCTCAGGACTACGAATCTGAGCACTGTCCACTCAGCTGTCAGGCGCCCCAATATAGGTTAGCAGTACAGTATAAGTAGCAGCAGTATAACAGTATAGGTAGCAGTAGCACTTAACAGTATAGGTTAAGTGAGAATAAATTTGCATTTATTTCATCTATTGTATTTAGGTTTTCTAATGATTTATGCATGCTAAACTTGTAAGCTTTGAGTTAAATTAAAGTAAAAATGCTTCTATAAGCATATATTTGAGGTCTGGAATGGATTAATTTAGTTTACAGTACATCATTACGGGAAAAATTATTTGGTTCTCGAACAGATCGGCACTCGATCAGTCTTCTGGAATGAATTAAGTTTAGTACTGAGGTGCTTCCCAGGATAAGCCCCACAACAGTTGCCTACCTCCTGGGTACATATTTACTGCTAGGTAAACAGAGGTATAAGGTGAAAGGAGATGTGCCCAACCATTTCTGTCCAGCCCAGGAATTGAACCCAAGATCCCTAATTGTGAGTTGAGAATGAAGCCAACTGTACTATAATAAACTCTTATTATACTGTAAATTATTATACTGTGAGGGGTCGGCATAACTGGCCGACCCCTCACAGTGTTCAAGAGAGAACTGGATAAGCACCTCCAAAGGATACCTGATCAACCAGGCTGTGACTCATACATCAGACTGCGAGCAGCCGCGTCCAACAGCCTGGTTGATCAGTCCAGCAACCAGGAGGCCTGGTCGACGACCGGGTCGCGGGGATGCTAAGCCCCGGAAGCACCTCAAGGTAACCTCAAGGTAAGGTACTATACTAATGTACAAATGGAAGTATACTTTATTAGGTTTTCAACAATAATGTTAGTTATATTGAAATGCATGGATTTCTAAACAAAGCATTTCTGCAAGACTTGAATTCTAAATCAATATAGTAATTTTCTTTGACTCATAGTGCATGGGGGCGAGCCTATTTATTTTTCTAAAGTACAAATTACAGTGGGCACTTTGTTTGAATTACTTATATAATTATGATACAGATTCATGACCAGGAGGCTTTACCACAGCCCTTGCTGCAAGAGCAATGATTACTAAATCCACCTTTGAGAAGACTGCTTAGTAATGCTTAGATGTGACAATATTTAAACAAAAATTTTGGTTTTAATACAATACAGTACTGTATATACAGTATAATTTTTTCATAAATAGGCATTTTACCCGAGTTTCATAATTTTGTTGAATGTTCTGTACAGTAATTTATTTTTGTTGCCAGTTTGTGCCAAACACGAGTTGTGGACCGTGCCTGTACTGCAATAGCATGTCACCAGATGCCCCTGAGGAGCTTCTCCGGTGTGACGTGTGCAGACGGTGTGCGCACATATCGTGTCTCAAGTCAGGCTTGCCAAAGGGAGTTCTCATAGGGGACAACTTCTTCAACTTCACTTGCTGTATGTGTCATCACAGTGGACAAGATACCACCGTTCGAGCCAAATTAAATACGTAGGTTACTTTATAAAATGTCTAGTGCTTCAGAAATTAATAACTATTATATGCCTTGTCCAGTGTAGTTCCACTCCTTCACTTAAAATCTGAAGTGCCATTTATCCACACTGAAACACCATTTGTTATTGAAGTGTCACTTAACCATTAAAGCACCACTTAACCACTGAAGGGCTGCTTAACCACTGAAGCAGTCTTATTGGTTTTCCCTATATACGTGTAAATATTTTGATTAACTTCATTTCTTATTGGGATCTCCCATTATTCTTTGATTGCATGGCGACTCACCCATCTTAAATTGTGTTATCTTGATGAGCACCAATTAAAGCATATGCAATTTTAATTAAGCAAATAAGTTATTGGGATTCATATCTAGAAATGTCCATAATAACACATCTTACATTATTCTTCAGTTTTATCTCGTCTTTGATAGGCCCCATTTATATTATGCAGTTTAATATTGGTCACTGTACTATAGCATGGACATAAGAAAGCCTAGTGTACATTCTTCAGAATGACATGAATGAAAGACTGCAGTATAACAAAGGAAGTACTGTATTAATATATCAACACAAAATATAACACTCTATAATGGATACAAGTTGGATAAGTTTAAATTCAGAAAAGACTTTGGTAAATATCAGTTTAGAGAAAGGGTTGGTAGTTTATGGAGCAGATCACCAGGTCACATAACAGATGTGGGGTTGCTGGATGGTTTTAAGCAGTGGTTAGGTATATATGAGTGAGTTTGGTTGGGGTATAAATAAGAACTGCCTCACATGGACTAATAGTCCTTGAGCAGTTTCCTTTGTTCTTATGTGTACTGATAGGTGTGTGTTCTTCATTGTGTATACTTTGTGTGTGTGTACATTTATCTTGAGCAGTGTTGTGGAGTGAAGTATACTTGAAGGTAGATTTGTGGTAATGATTCTAGCATTTAATGAGCCTTAAATCTTAAAATTCTTGCCTTAAAACTGATAAACCATCATAGATGTACATGTATAATCTATATCTGTAAGTGTGTGTGTGTTTGTCTGTTCAAGGCTGGAGGTCATACTATTGTGGTTAGCCTCGTGCAACTTTCCATGGTGATTGTGTTTGTGTATATATTATATTTATTTATGTTAAATACACATACAGTTCTGTCATGCATGATAATGTGTTTATTGCTTTGATTCATGACTTGATATTAACCAAGCATCCACTTCTCTTATTTTATCATCTAGTTATATAATTCATTTGAATACATTTCACTAAAATTGCTTAACAAAGCATTGGTAGAACAGTTTATTCTAGGTACGCCTTGCATGTTTTTCTTCTTGATAGAAGGTGCAGTTTGCATGAAGGGTTTAATCTCTCGATGACTGCACCAGTACAAGTGTTGGGAGACGCATTTATGTTGAGAATGAAAAGTTTCAAAAGTGTTTGTTGCGTTGTGCTGTAGATTGAGGAGCGGCGACTAAAATGGAAGTTTTTTTCTGTTTGAATGTTGGTGGCACCAGGTATAAATGTGGCGCGGGTCAAATGTGGCCCAATTTGTTGGTCGACTGGAGATATTTAGACAGTGCTTTGACTATTTGATATTTTTCCTGCAACGAAAGGTCACCACCTAATATATGCTCGATGGTAAAGGGTATTTTAGGTGCGATAAATACTTGTTTGAAATTTATTCTGGCAATATGATGTCGGAAACAGTGAAGGAAATAGTGTTCGATTGTTTCAGGCGCCTGACAGTGGATGCAGAGTTCATTAATATCTGTTCTGTACTTAGAGCTGTGTGCTGCCAGTTTGGTGTGTCATAGCCTTAATTTTTTCATCATTACATCAATTTCTCTGCTTTTATATCTGATATGTTTCCAAGTTTCTCATTTATTTATTAATGGACCCATAGTACAAAGATGAGCATGACGTTTTCCATTTCATTACAAAATCTTGGGTGATGGTATCTTTGAAGGCTCCTTTACGTGTGCAACATGAGGAATTGGATGACGGGTAATGTGAGGTGTGTTGTGCATTGCTTTGGGTAGTTGATCTACAAGTTCATTATGGAGTCTACCACAATGCACTGGCACCCAATTCTCCTCACTTTTCAGATGTATTACAGAACAGTATTTGGTAATTTAACCATAAATACTTTACAAATTTATCCTAATTTTATGATGATCTTTCTAGTCATATCCAAATAGTTGTAACAAGGTGCAGTTATTGGGGTATTATTTACAACTTGTTTTCTCATGTGCAGGTCTCAGATTTTGCTGTTGGTGCTGTATAACCTACATATGGTAGAGGCCCACACTACTCGTAATGGCTTCTTTCACTTGAAGATCCACATTTATAAGTTCCTTAACCACCACTGGAAGGAAATATTCGGTCCAGAAAGGTACTGGTATATTGATGGTATTGTATATGGGTACTGGTATATATTTGCTGTGTATGAATAGACACTACTACATGTTGGTACTTAAGCATTATTCAGGTAATTTAGATCCTTCTTTTAATATTTGTTTTAATGGTTACATATCATTTTTGGCTAGGGTTTTGGCCAATAATATACCTTGGCGGGTTTTCTAACCCGTCAAGTGGTGCTCAATATACTTATTTCGTCCATGTCTTCTTGAAGGGCATCGCAATCATCTACATTTCTTATCTTTCCTATTATCTTAGCATCATCAGCAAACATGTTCGTATAATTCTGTATTTCATCTGGTAGATCGTTTATGTAGACAATGAACATTACCGGTGCACGAACTGAATCCTGTGGTACTCCGCTTGTGACATTTCTCTAGTCGGATACATTGGCTCTGATTACGGCCCTCATTTTTCTATCGGTTAGAAAATTTTTCATCCATGTTAGAAGCTTACCTGTCACCCCTCCAATATGTTGCAGTATCCAGAAAAACCTCTTATGTGGAATTGTGTCAAAAGCCTTAGGTCCAGATAGATGCAGTCAACCCAACTATCTCTTTCCTGCAAAATCTCTGTGGCTCGATTATAGACACTTGAGTAAATTCGTTATACAGGATCTTCCAGATCGAAAACCATACTGACTGCCTGATATTACGGTATATAATGTTTTTCTCCAGGTGTTCTACCCAATTAGTTTTAATTATTTTTTCACATATTTTGACTATTACACTTATCAATGATACAGGCCTATAATTTAAGGTGTCTTCTCTGCTGCCACTTTTGTAGATTGGAACTATGTTAGCTTTTTTCCACACATCTGGTATGACTCCTGTACACAGGGATGTCTGAAAAATCAGTTAAAGTGGAATGCTGAGCACAGGTGCACATTCTCTCAGAACAGATGGTGAAACTCCATCTGCACCCACTTCTTTGTTCTTACTAAGCTCCTTGCGCATTTTTTCACTTCATCTTTAGACACCTCTAAATGCTCGAAGTTGTTCTCTAGACTTCTTATTGTGTCTGGTTCTCTGAAGATTTCATTTTGTAGAAACACACTTTGGAATGTTTGTTTAATGTTTCACACATTTCTTTTCATTTTCTGTGAATCGTTTTCCCATTTTCTACCTCTGAATATTTACCTTTACCTGCAATTTGTTTATGAATTTATAGAATAGGCCTGGTTTTGTGACATTTGTCTGCGATCCCTTTTTCAAAATTTCTTTTTGCCTCTCTCCTCACTGCCGTGTAGCTGTTTCTCGCATCTTTGCATCGCTGGTATGTTTGGGGGTTTGGCCTTTTCCTATATTGATTCCATGCTTGTGTCTTTTGGTCTCTGGCCCTCTCATAATTTCTGTTGAACCAATCCTGTTTCCTAGGTCTGCATCTCTGTTTTGATATGAATGTTTGCATGCCTTCATCGTATATTTTGCAAAATTTGGCATACATCTCATTTACTTTCTTGCCTAGCAACAAGTTTGTCTAATTATACTCATTAATCAAATTTCTGAGGTCCCTATAGGTACTATCTCTCTTGAAATCGAGTTTAACAACTATTTCAATGTCCCCATTTTCTTCTAGATTATATCTAAGCATGTAATGTCTAACAGGACATGATCGATCATTCCTAAGGGAGGAAGGTACTGGATGTCAAATATCTCTTCTTCTTTCCTGGTGAATATTAATTCACCAGGAAAGATCCCTGATATGTGAAAGATCCCTTGCAGATCATGATATGTTTACCAGATACTCCTTTTTCTATGCTGTGTATATCTTTGATTAAGAACTGAATGCCACTGCACACCATAGCATGTAATACCTGACCAGATCTCTATACCTTCAGGTATTGGCCGAGGTTACATTGGTGGCCAGGTTACATTGGTTGGATGTAAAGACTATCACAACAGCACCCACTAGACAAATAGAGGAATGGAATTACATTTTACTGGAGATCAGATAAGCCATAATTAAGCAATACACTCTGTTTATATTCTTATTGCAGTCGGAAAAAGAAGAAAAAGGTTATGCAAGCTTCACTGAGTGGGCAGCTGTCTCATTATGGACAGTATTTTGTTAGCGGTTTTGAGACGCTGCGAGATGGAGGGTGGTATAAACTAGCGAGTGTTCTTCCTCCGGCTCAGATCATACAGCGGCAGATGACCAAGAAACAGGGTGGCAAGGATACTTTAAGACATAGAAGTAGAAAAATGGTGAAGGATGAATCGTCTAAGGTGAGGAAAAGTTTTTTTTAAAAGTCACATTTCTGCATGTACTGTAAGTTTCTGTAGGGATCCAGTCTGAATGCTTTAATATAAATATTGATGATTTAGGAGATTTTACTTTTTTTCTGCAATTGTATATCTTAAGTTCTATTGATCATATGAATAAAAGGCTCTTTAACTCTTTTAATAGGAGTAATCATGTGAGGATTTTTGTGTTCTTTGTCATGAACTGTCAGAATAGTTTGTATTTTTCCGGTGTCAATTTACATTGGAATCACTTCATTTGATAATAAGAACTTATCAATTAAACTATCAAAGGAGTAGCAATAGCTAGTTGCTACCCCTTTTTTTCAGTAGAAAATGCTTCAACTCCTCAGACCCAAGAGGTTCCCATATTAGTGAATATATGCAGGAATACCAAAGATTGTGAACAACTGCACCAGGCATTGAATTACTGTACCAGTAGTTATTTCTGAGCAAGGGAATGCAAAAGAGAATCTAGAAAATTCATCTGACAGTAAGTATATATATTTATTCCTCGATTGTGATGAAAGTGGTCCTTTGAAATTTGTCGAGTCATTCAAATGGCTGAGTAGCTTTAATCAAATGTCCAGACTCAAACTTGAAATACTGAAGTGTAAGTTCAGAGCATGTAGAGCAAGAAGTAGTCATCTTCTTCACTTCCTCAACAGAATAAGGCAGATTTTGACATCGGACAAAATGACCCATAAGAGACACTGCAGGGTGACAGATTTTCATGCAATTCCTTAAGTTCATCCACTCTGGTGGCACCACATATGCATGAGAATGCATCTGTGGGAATGTTGTTTTACCTGGGCAATATGTAATGTCATAGTGGTAATGGGAGTTTGACTCCCCATCTAACTATTTTATCATTTTTAATCTTACCATCTGATTTAGAGTTGAACATGAAAGCAACATATGCTGATCAGTCAGAAGCTGAAAATGGCATCCAATGAAGTAGTGTAGCTACATCCTTAGAGCTTCAACAGTGACATAGGCTTCCTTCTCCACTGATGAGTGCCTCTGTTCACTATTTAATTAAAAGCGTTCAGAAGAAAGCTACTGGTTGTTCATTCTGGGTTAGATTAGCAGCAATGGTATGATCTGAAGCATCAGTTTCCACAGCGAAAGGAGCTATTGGGTTGATTGCTTGAACCACTGAGTCGGCAATGTTTTATTTCAATCCTTAATCCTGCAATAATACCAAGCCATATAATATACAATGCATATACAGTGGGGCCTCGACTTATGAATTTAATCTGTTCCCAGAGCTGGGCTGCAAGTTGAAAATTCGTAAGTCGAAATGACTTTTCCCATAAGAAATACTGTAATGTAAATTGAATTAATCTATTCCACACTCGAAAAATATTAACTTAAAAATACATTTTATGCTGAATACAAATTATTTTTCTAACTACAATACAGTACATATGTTTATCTTACCTTTATGGACTGGTCAAGGTGAGGTTACCTGTACCTCTTTCCCCCAGTTCTGCTGTTGCTCCAAGTCCTAGTTCGCTTGGAGACTTACCAAGGAAGAGTAGTCTTGTTAGGCCCCTTGGTGGCCGGCTCAGCCTTGGTTTCAGGCGCTGTTTGCTCGATGTCCAAACCCGGGGTTCTCGCAGCTCTGACTCTTTTTAAACAGATCGGGCCAGTCCGTTACATAGCTGATTCAATCTTCTTAAGTCTTCAATGTCAGGTCTTTCTGATGTGGATCTATTAACATTTGTTTGGTTAGCAGGTGGCTTAGTTGATGGTGTCCCACCTGCATGCTTCATCTTGGTGGCATTATGAAGTTTCCTGGCAGTTCTTTCGTTATTTCTTGTCCCTCCGTAAGTTCTCTTCTGTTTTGAATCGGGTTGTCTTGTCCTTCCTTTCTTGGTTGTTTCAGGACCTTCATCTTAAGTCGAATACTGTCACTTCGCACAGTACAGTCGCTTCGTATTGTGCAGCGCTGGTGGAGCTGCTTCAGCTTGTGTTCGGGGTGGATGTTACTTCTGCTCCGGTCCGCAAGCTGTCTTGTTTCGGTTTTGTTGTGGCCCCTTCAGTTCAAGATTGTTTTTCGAAGGCTCTTTTTCCTGTTGACATTGGCCTCTGGGGGTCAGGTTGGGGAGCTTCATGCTCTCCTTCGGCGCAGAGCTTTCTACTCTGGGTCCTGGTGGTAGGTTTGTTCGTTTGCAGCTGTCTCCTTCTTTTCTGGTAAAAAATGAGATTGCTGCTTTCCAGAGGGGGTGTTGGATTGTTGATGCTTGGTTGGTTTGGCCGGGGGTGCATAACATGTTATGTCTGGTTGCAGCTCTTTGCTATTGCCTGCGTGCCAGGGCCTCAGTGGCCGGGGACGTGCTTTAGGTTGACCTGGTTTCCCTTCTTCAATGTTCCAGGTCGTCCGTAGGGTTATTT
Organism: Procambarus clarkii; assembly: GCF_040958095.1. NCBI lineage: Eukaryota > Metazoa > Arthropoda > Malacostraca > Decapoda > Cambaridae > Procambarus > Procambarus clarkii. The sequence goes on along the minus strand of NC_091239.1, from coordinate 11,793,747 downwards.
GGTCCATCCAGCCTGCTGTCTATCCTCGTGCCCATGATGTTCGTAAGTTTGATGCGTTGGCTGCCACCTTCGGTAATACAGAGGAACCTCGTGTGACGAGCAGCCCCATCTACAAGCATTTCAGGGAACGAGCGAGCCACTCACAGAAGATTTATCTTGATTGACAAGCTTCTGCTCGATTAACCACTGGGCTGCGCCAACCGAGAAAACACTTTTTTTTATTTTTTTGTGCCCATTCAAAATGTGTGCGTGGTTGGGTGTGTACGAAATGGACTCTTAGGACCTCCAGTGAGAGGCCGCCATTTTGGAAAAAAATTCCAGAATCCCCTAGGGCTGCTGGCATTGCTAGTACTGAGTGAGAAACCATGAGTGGTGCATGCACCTATGGCTCCCAAACACCTGTCCGACTCGGTGTTGAAAGATCATGCGCTGTCGGTGAAATTCAAATCTTATTGGTTGAAGAACATAAGGGTCATAATATTGGTGAAGCTAGGCATAATAAGGACCTAACACAAAGGTCGGATGCAAGTGATGCAGCACCTATGAGGACGATACAGCGAGCATATCCAGTTGTAGCTCTGAGCGCCACCCTTGCCCACCTATGCCATCTCCAATTTATATAGATGATACATAGATGAATCGTTTTCTGCATTCAGTCATGATGCATCTGATAAAAGTAGCATAGATGAACAGTGTTAGTGGCTTCCATGGTGGTAATTTCCATAGATATTTTCAAGAATAGCTGAATCTCTTTCAGAATCACTGAATTTCTTTTAGATTGACGGACACTCTTTGAGGGTGGCTGAATCTCTTCCTGTGTGGGACCTTATAAAGCGATCTTTTCAAGATTACCTTACAAATTGATCTTTTCCTATAATCTTTTCATTACTATCTTATGCTTTACAAACTTGGCTACATACCACCTACAAGTACTAAAGCCAAGGGTGTACGTGAGTGCGTTATTTGCAAGCACACAGAATGAAGAAACTGTAAACGAAAATCTATCTGTACCTGGTGCAATGAGAGCGAAGTCGCGCTGTGTACCTTGGACTACTTCGTTGATTATTACTCACTTCCAAAGTACTGAGTGCGTAGTACAGTGTGTTACTGTGTAAATAGTGTGAGAAACTGTACATATTGTAATTTTAGTGAATTTTTAACAAGTAATATTGCGATAAACATTTATTGTGGACACATTGCTGACACACACATCACAGTGCCATGGAAAATTATGAACTTCCTACTGTATACATATTGTGAAGGACACAAATATGCATCATATATGATAAAAAAACGACAAATAAAACTGCATTGGAAATACACAGAACAAATCATTGAAAATATATTTGTGGCAACACGCGTTGCTTGAATGGCCCGTGCGACCGTGTCTGGGAGCTTCACGCACGAGCAACCAGCCCCTGATGACGTCACAGTGCACCTTGTCCACGTCCTCACGGCCAAAGTAAGTGGAATTTGACATTTATTTTTACATAGACATGTTCAGGGAAGGGAATTCGTCATTTTAATAAGAAAAAATAATTTTTTGGGAACGCTTAATTAATTTCATGCGCATGGGGAATTTCACAATAAACTCGGCGCATCACAGTGGTTAATAAGAAAACCATGTGGTGCTTCCTAGCGTTCCCACTGGTTCTCGCAAATTCTCCGACAACAGTGTTGTTGTTTTATTGTGCAGGACAAGCATCCCTCTGCATTTATTTGAGCTTTCTTTGTTTTTTTGTGGTTTTGTGACTGCAATTTGTAACCCATAATGTCGCCAAAGCAGCAGCTTGCTAAAGATTGTGTTGTCAAGAGGAAGGAGGACACAATTATTGTAGATTTGAAGAAAGAAATCGCCCGACTCAAGGGTGGATTCTTCTTCCACACCATAACTCCTCTCCTCCTCCCCATCGTCTCCCGCAATCCAGCAACGACTCTTAATAGGTAAAGTACTGTACAATTGAAAACGGTAAAACAAAACATTTATAATAATTACATGTATTATAATTACATTATAGAATTTCATATTGATGTTTTTCGGGGAGGGGGGGGGGGGTGGAGGAACGGATTAATTTTATTTCCAATATTTTCAGTGGGGAAATTAGTTTCTCAAGACGAGCATTTCACATGATGATCTCAGTGCTGGAACGGATTAAATTTGTTAATTGAGGCTCCTCTGTATGTCTTGGGATGACATTCGGGCACAGGGTTTTTGGAGGTCGAACAGGATCTTGGCCGCTCACTACCTAGTCAATGTTCCTGGCCTTAGTCAGGCATGTGTTGCATTGGGTCAGCGGTTGCAGCCAGTTGTCTCGACTTCAAGTTGAGGAGCGAGTGGCGATCGCCTCCTATGTAAGTCCCTCTTGCTTTATCTTTGGCGAAGTAGCTCCGGGGAGCCGAAGGGGCTCCCTTCCCCCCTCCCCAGAAAACCAGTGTTGAATGTAATGAAACACCATTTTCTGGGTGAGACCTGGAGGCTCCCTGGTAACTCTTCCTCCAGTTGGCGGTTTTTGCGTGTTTTGACATGCAGCCTCAGAACTGGGGGTGTGGATAGCTCGTTTTCATATGGCAAACATAGAATGCTTTCCATACGGGAGTTTCTATAGGCCATTGCTCCTCGTGCCTCTTTGAGGAGGCCAGGTTCTGGCTCGTGGTCCCTGGTAGGCCTAGAACTGCATTTGTTTTGAACGATGCCGGGGTCTAATACATTCATATCACCCCGAAGACTCTGGGTCTCGCCCAGAAAAATGATGTTTCATTACATTCAACTCTGGTTTTTCTAATAATTTGTGTAAATTGTTGTGCATTTCATAAGTTACAGAAGTCAGTATATTTTTATCTGAAAGAATCTGAATCTTTATGTGGGTAATTTATTTTATGCTTGGCCTTGCAGGAGATAGCACACATTAAGGAGGAAGTAGTGGATGAATCTGTAAGTTCTGGCGATGTTTCGTTTGACAGCCACGATGATTCGTCTCGAGGGTCGTGGTTCACGGAGAGAGAGCTCCTGAAGCCCCACACTTGTCCACCCCAGGCGCTCTTTGATAGTGAGGAAGATGAAGATGAACAAGAAACAAAGCCATGTTTTCTGCAAGTGAAGGTAGGACCATTAAAGAGGGTTGTGAATGTAGTGTGTGATAGGAGTTAGTCGAGTACTGTATAATACAGTTGGCCTTCACTCCTGGAAAAATTGTATTTCCTAAATAAATAAAGCAAACATCAACATTAAATGTAAATTAAATAGGAAACATATTTAAGTTTCGGAAACCAAAATAGTTCTGCTTTTTCCACTACCAAATAAAACATCTACTTGTATTTAATACTGAATTTAATGTTTCTTCCACAAATAGAGCATTTGTCCAGCTACAAATACAGGACATAATAAAGTCAGAATGCTTGAAATGGTCAATGATGCAAGAATATAATCCAAATAGATGTAATGTCTGAAATAAAGTGATTGTGGAAGCCAGATACACTTCTGAGAATAGGGTAAACCCCATGAATTAGTGTAGATCATTCACAGTAACCCATATTACAGCTGTAATGTGTTCAACCAATATAATATAAATATGCACCCATGCACTTGGAAATTTGGTATAGAAGTGTTCAACCATGTAACATACCATTAAATGCACATTCTACAAAACTGTGTAGAGTGCAGGCCACCTTTAGTGAAAAAAAAAATAGGTGATGTTCTCATTCTCTCTTCTAATCATAGTAAAACATTATTTTCCAGCCACAAATCTATAAAATAGATGTCTGTCTGCCCCTCTGAGGTTGGAGGCTAGCCTCGTTAAAAATTTGCAGGGTGACTGTGCTTTGTTCAGGGATGCTGTTAAGCAGGTTAGGGGTAATGGAGAGGGAAGGGTGGTGGGGGCTAGGGAGGGTGGTGGGGGAGCTAGGGAGGGTGGTGGGGGAGCTAGGGAGGGTGGTGGGGGACTATGGAAGGTGGTGTGTGATTGGTGCTTACCTATCAGTTACTTTGGGGAGTGAGATCTAGCTCTTTATGCCCCACTTTTGATGATAAAAATAGTCATAACAAACACTCAGTTTGGGATGAAAACCTAGGATTACTCAGAATACCTTAACACTGACACCATCTCTGCTAATCATGGGGGGTAATTAGGCTAAATGACTCGGGGAAAAGATCAGTCAATTAGTATCGGATTAGCTGGAATTTTATCATTAATAATTTGGAAGGAGGGATGGAATTACTTCAAAACTGCTTACTCGAGACAAGGGGAATATTTAATCTAATAGGATATTCAGAGGATCACAGGAATTTCCTGTGAAAGATCACACAGAATGCTTGGGATGTGCAAGTGTGCTTAAATCTAACCTAAAATGTTGGTAAAACTCAAGAATGCGAGTCAGGAAGCTTGACTTGCTGCTGAGAAAGTGGTAAATCTAAGGATCAGTGTGGCTTATCCACACTGATCCATTCACAAACCACATAACTCTGACATTTCCCACCTCAAAACTTGATATAAAAGTACTTTCCTATGTAACACAAAATGTGTCTCCGATATTTAACCTAGTGAGCGTGCAGAGATCCTTTACTGCTAGAATCCACTCAGTAAAACGTCTAAATTACTGGGACCGACTAAAGAGCCTAAATCTGTACTCCCTTGAGCGCAGGCGGGAGAGATACATAATAATTTACACGTGGAAAATAATTGAAGGGCTGGTCCCAAACCTGCACACAGAAATAACACCACATGAGACCAGAAGACATGGCAGGATGTGCAGAATACCCCCGTTGAAAAGTAGAGGTGCAACAGGTTCTCTGAGAGAGAGAACTATCAACATCAGAGGCCCGAGACTGTTCAACACGCTTCCACTACACATAAGGGGCATAACTGGCAAACCCCTCACAGTGTTCAAGAGAGAACTGGATAAGCACCTCCAAAGGATACCTGATCAACCAGGCTGTGACTCATACGTCAGGCTGCGAGCAGCCGCGTCTAACAGCCTGGTTGATCAGTCCAGCAACCAGGAGGCCTGGTCGATGACCGGGCCGCGGGGACACTAAGCCCCGGAAGCACCTCAAGGTAGCCTCAAGGTAGGTAGGTAGATACTACACAAATGAAGGACTGCCTGCATAATGCATTAAAAGATCTGTGCTGTATTAGAAAGTCATGCATGTTCAGACATATTTTCCTTTTAATATTAATAAAATACAAGCCTGCAGAACTTGAAGGCTTTGCTATTAAAATGTATATATACAGTACTGTATATTTTGCGAGTGTCTTCTAATACAGCTCCATTGTGGAAGGTTTTCAATGTAATTTAACAAGGATTCTATTACTTCAGAGCAGCATCTATGTTTATTTAAGTCATTACATATTTATGTTCTTCAGTATATTTTCAAGAAATATATTTTTTCCAAACAAAATTTAGATGGATTTGAAGAAAGAAGTAACACTGGAAGAAGTTAATCCAGATTGTGAAATGAAAGAGAGGCCAAACATTAAGGTAAAAGAGGAAGATTGTGATGCAGAGTTCATTGATGTAGATGGAAATGAAAGTGAAGTGCCACCAGACGACAAGAGAGAGAGAGAGCCACTAGAGGACCCTCTGTGGATTAAAGCATCACTCTTCACCAAGACCACCACCTCTGACACCATGCTCAAGGCTCATCCACCTACATCAAAACAGGAAACAAAAGAAAGGTAAGAAGCTTTAAAAATAATTCCAATTGTCAGGGACAAGTGGCCTATATTAAGACTTATTGAGGCCCCGTAGCTTGAACTAGTTAATAAAGTGAAGCTGTGTGTATAGTGCATGTAAGCAACATTGGTACCTTCCCATAGTCATTGTCTGCAACAGAAAGCTTGCAATTTTTCAGGTTAACATTAACTATTCAGCATGATAGATATTATTGTATAGAGCATCTCTACACACCATTTCATTTCAGAAAAAATGTCAAATTTTCAAGAGAAAAATTGTCCCCGCTCTCAAGCGACATCGGTCTGCGAAAGTGTTAAAATTCTTTAGGCCCGTGGAAACCCCTTGAAGGTCTGTGCCTCCTCTTCCTCCCCAATCTGGGTGTGGTTCACCCTGCTTCTGGTCTTTTCCCACTGGTTCTAGCTCTGAAGCATCTGAGGGTTTCAGAGTCTGGTCAGGGCTTAGCTTGGGGGTGTAGCTCAATCTTTTCTGGAGGTGGTCCCATCTGCATTGACAGAGAGGCAGTTGAGCTTTCTGGTTGTGTTGAGGTTTTGGGGCGCTCGTCTTCACAGTCGCCCATTTGCCCCGAGCCTTCTCCTTGGGAGGACACGTTCCTGTCTTGGGTGTTAGACGAGGACTTTAGTTTCACTATGAAGCCTTCAGGAATTGAAGGAGAGCTCGATGAGTGCCCTTGCGTGCCTTTCAATCCATTGTGCATTTTGGTTGTTTTCTCTGTGGCGGGTCTTTTGTTGCAGGGGGGAGGGGATAATTTTTTTGTATCTTCCCACTATGTATAAGTTGGATTGCTCAGCTCCTCCCCTTTGGGTTTGGTTGAAAGTTGCATTTGTGTTCCTCAGATTCTTTGTTTATCCAGAGGTTTCCGTCCTCCTGTGCTGTACCTTCTGTGGCCCACATGGATTTGCTTTAGGAATGCATACTTCTTTTCCATGATGGACCTGGCCTCTTTCAAATACAGATCTGCCTCCTCTTATTGGTTGCAATAAGAGGTTTCTGGTTTATCCTGGCTGACTGACAACTCTCTCTTATCCTTGGGGGCTTGGCAGGGGTTCTGTCAGACCTACATGCTTGATTGATGGGAGATGAGCTCCGCTTTTCAGGTGTTTCTGAGTAGAGCTTCCTCTGCTTTGTTCCTATCTGATTGCTCCAGCAGTTACCAAGGTTGTGGGCAAGTGGCAGCTCCATGTGCAGCTGCCTGTGCTGTCCAGAGCCCTTATTGTGGAAGACCTCAGGGTGTGTTTGCATCTGGTGGCAGTCCTCTGTGTCTGGGTTCTTGTGGAGAGGCTCTGAGCGTCTTCATGAAGACGTGTTGTTGGGGTCCGCTCTGAGGGTGAAGGTCGTGTAGCCGGTTTCGGCCTTGGCAGCCTTGCCCAAGATGCTCACCCATTTCTTTTGGGAGGTGTTGATGGCATTTTATTTGGCACACCTAAAGTGAGTGGCTCGTCTGCTGGCTTATCGGGGTTTGGCTCTCCTTGCGGTTCATATCTGGGGAGTGTTCAATGTCCTGGCAAACTGCCTGTCTTGGTTCATTCCCCTGTCCATGGAATAGACAGTTGATGCCAACACCTTCCGTTGGCTGTGCCGGATGTACAGACTACTGGACTTTGACCTCTTCGTGTCGGCGTAGTCTCGGCGTCTCCCGATCTGTGGCGCCCTTCCCCGACTGCGAGGCTATCATGGTGGATGCATTTCGGCAGGACTGGTTGAGGTGAGGTTAACTGTACCTCTTTCCCCTGGTCCAGCTATTGCTTTGGGTTCTGGTTTGGTTGGAATCCTACCAAGGGAGAGTAGTCCTCATAGCCACATGGTGGCCAGCCGGCCCAGCCTTTGTTCCAGGCTCCGTTTGCTCCGTGAGTGAACCCGGGATTTTTTCCGCGGCTCCTGTCTCTTCCAACAGGTCGGACTAGTCCGGTACATGACTGGTTCGATCTTCTACTCCACTCTTTGCGTCTGATCTTTTTTATGTGGGTTTATCACAATTTGTATGGTGATCAGGTGGCTTTGTTGATGGTGTGCCACCTGAGAGCTTTATCTCGGCGACAGTATGACATTTCCTGGCATTTTTTCCGCCATCATCTCTCTTTTTGTAGGTTGTCTTCTCTTTCTGATTGGGTTGTCCTGTTCTTTCTGTCTTGGCTTTTTCAGGACCGTCATTTGATTGTCTAATACTGTCATCTCGTATCATGTGGAGCTGGCAGAGCTGCTTCTGCTTGCGTTCAGGGTGGATGCCCCGTTCCATAAGATGCGCCACCTGAGCCATCCTGGTCCGTCTTGGTCCATGGACAGGGTGTTCTCCTATCTTTCCTCTCCTGTTTTTTTTTCTTTTTGTTTTGGAGGTCGAACAGGGTCCTGGTCGCCCTTTATTTGGTTAATGTTCTTGCTCCTGGGCATTCTGTGTTGCTTTGGGTCGCAGGTTGCAGCCAGTTGTTTCAACTTCGCATTGAGGAATATGTGGCGGCCACCTCCTGGTTAAGTCCCTCTTTTCCTTTATATTTGGGTATGTAGTTTTCTGTGGAGAGCCGTAGGGGCTCTCCACAGAAAACTAGCGTTGAATGTAATGAAACGCCATTTTCTGGGTGAGCCCCCGTAGGCTCCCTGGCAACCCTCCCTCCCTCCGGTCGACAGTTTTTCGCGTTGTTCAATGCTTAGCTTCCGAACTGGAGTGCTGGGTAGCCTGGCCCGGGAATGTTCGGGGCTTCCCCCTTCCCCTCTCGGGAAGGGGAAAGCTGAGTGGACGAACAGTGCGACAGTGGAGTGTGACGTTTGCTTGTTTCCTTGGGAATGGAGGAAGTTCTGCCTCTTTTCGTTTCTTTGTTGTACTTTTCTTACCATGTGGAGTTTGTTTTATTATGCCTACCTTTCTGGGTGCTTAACCCCAGTCGTTGGCAGATAAGGAAAACCCCCCAATTCAAGGAAGAGGGGGGGTGGGGTTGTTTCCAGGGCCATTGCTCCCTGAAACCTCTCTGAGTGGGCCAAGTTTTGGCTCGGGGTCCCCAGTAGGCTGAACTCTATAAACTAATGCCCCGGCCTAATATATCACACATTAGCCCGATAGCTCCAGGGAGCCTCTAGGGCTCACCTAGAAAATGGCATTTCATTACATTCAACGCTGGTTTTTTGGGTTCAATTCAGTGTTATCCTCTTCCTTCCCTTGTGGGATTGGTTATCCCTTATTTCTTCCCTCTCCCCCCATCCCCCGTTTCCAGTTCTGACACGTCTGAAGGTTTCTGAGTCGGGGCAGGATTTAGCTTAGGTTGTGGCTTGGGCCATTCCAGGGTGTTTCGCATTCCGACTTGTGCACGGAGGAAGTTCAGCCTCACGCTCATGCCATGGCTTCTGGGTCTTTCCAGCGGGCCCTTTCTTTTGATGCCTCTCCCCTGGACTCTACTTTTTTATCACAGGCAGTAGGTGTGGATGTTGGTTCTGCCCTGCAGCTCTAATTTGTGGTTTGCAGGATTTGGGGGAAGTTGGAGTAGGGCCCTTGGGTCTATTTGATCCTTTGTGGGCCTTTGTGCCTTCTGCAGAAGGTCTGGTGTTGGGGGGTGGGGGTTCTTTTCCCACTCCTTGTATGAGTTCAGTTGGATATGGCTTACCCCCCTGGGTTCATTTCCAGGTGCCTTTGGGCCCTTCAGTTTCATTCTTCTGGAGGTTTCCTTCCTTCCAAATTCCCTGGTAGTGACTTGAGAGGTCATGTGTTCATACTTCTCCGGTTCTGCTTTGCTTATGAATCCAGCTTCTTTTGAGTCCAGTTCTTCCTCCCCTTTGGGTGCATTCTGAAGTTCCGGTGTCGTCCTGGCTAGCAGACTGTCCTTGGAGCTTGGTGCGGTTCCATTCTACCTGCATGCTTTTGAGTGGTAAGAGGTATTTCCTATGTTAGCAAACCGTGCTTGCCCTGTCTTAGACTTGGTGTGGACCCTGGCTCTTGCTTTTGCATCTCCCTTTATTTCACTTAGTGGTGTCTCAGTTTTTGTCGGCTGCGGCCACTGCTTGTTGGCCTATGGCTGTCTTGTATTTCGCAGGGGTTCGGTCTCATAGTCGAGCCAGGGTCTGCTGTAGCAGGGTTTTTGGGTCATTCCTTGTGGCCTGCAGTGGGGTTGGTTGGTCCCACCTCCTTTGTCGGGTTTGTTGCTTCTGGGGCAGGCCTCCTCTCCTTGCTTTCGTTGTCATCTCTGAATATTGTAGGTAGCTTCAGGCTTGGTCAAAATGACTTAGTCTCTTGAGCGGGTTTCTGCCTGTTTCCACAATAGGACTCTTTGGAACCGGTTCATTCTAGTCCTGTCTCAAGGTTGTACAAGTTCATCCCATGCCTCTCTCTTCCAATGACTGCATTGTCCGGGTCCATCTCGTTCTCGAGCCAGGCACTTGGGTAATGTGTCTGGACCCCCTGGACACATCTTGGTGCATCCCTCTCCATTCTGGTTTCTGGAATTGGTTAGGTTTTGTAGTGAGGCAGCAGGTCTTTTGTTTTTGGGTTTCCCATTTAATCTGCATCTTGGGTTTGTATGAGTTTCACTTGGGTCGTGGTGGCCCATCTTCTGTTGTTAGGTGATAGTGTTGGCCTACCTTGACACTATCACCTAACAGTGGGTTAGGTGATAGTGTCGCTCTGGCCAGTGGGCTCCACCTCAACCAGCTGGACTGGTTGAGGTGGGGGGTGTACTGCCTCATTCCCTAAGTTTGGCTGTTGCTTTAAGTCCTGGCACTCTTGAAGTCATTCATGGAATGATGATTCTTCTGGCTTCTTGGTGGCCATCCCGACCTTGGTTCTGGGGCTGTTTGCTTGGTGTCCATCTCAGGCATTTAAAGTGGCTACTCTTTCAGTGGGTTGGACTGGTGTTGTCCTTTACCTGTTTGACCTTCTCCTCTGTTCTTCTTGTCTAGTGTTTTGATGCATGTGGATCACCCTCTCTATGGTAATAAAGTAATTTTTTCAAGGTGTCCGATCTGTGGTCCTCTCAACAGTAGTTTATCATGTCTTGGCGTGTCTTCTTCCATTTTGTCCCTTCACTGTTGCTTCTCGGTTTCTGATTGGTTGTTCTGCCCTTTCTTGGCTTTTCCTTGCTCAGCATTTTCTGCCATGTGCTGTCCCCTCTGGGTTCTGCCATGTGCCTGGTCCCTTGACCGGGTTCTTTCTTTTCTTCAGTTTCCTCCATTCCGGTGGCCCCTTTGGTCCTGGCTTGTTTTAGCAAACGTTTTTATGCTTGCACTGGGCTCTGGTTGCCTGGTGTGGATGCTTCTTGGGCACTGGGGCTTTGTTCTTTAGGCCTTTGTGGGTAATTTGTTGGGATGCTGGCAGCAGAACCAGATTAGGATCCAGCATATTATCAAGATCATATTCTGGCCAGAATATGATCTGGCATAATCATATTCTGGCTCTGGTCCTTAGTAGGTCAAACAACTTTCATGACTGATGTGATTTATTAATATGGAGTAATCTCGGCAAGATAGGTTCAGGGAGCCACTGGGGCACCTACAAAATGAGGCATTTCGTTACACTCAATGCTAAGTTTTCTGTCTTCAAATCTTCCATTTGTATATTATCTTGGTGGCATGTTTGGTTTGAAACCTAGACAAGAGCCTGTAAAGTACATGATTATGTGTATTGTTTCCATACCTATATCATCAAACCATGGCTTTCTAATTAAGACAAATATATATGTTGTGCAGTGTACGTGCATTGAGTGGATATGAGGAGCGACAGTTGCTGCGGCACTTAGAGCATCTTCAGGAATCTGGTCCTTTACCCCCACATCTGCATCGTTTTCGTCGAAAATTGGCTGTCAGGTAAGTTGTGAATTTTGTTACAGGGATAATGCATTTTTTTGTGGGGGGTGCCCCGTCGGCTCCCTGGAGCTATCCAGGCTGAATGGATATATATAATTTTCTGGCATCAGTTAATGTGCATGGAGTTCTTGCCTATCGGGGACCATGAACCTGGCCCCCTCAAGAGAGGTGCGAGGAGCAATGCCAATAGAAACCCCCATGTGGTTGGGAGCATTCTATGTCTGCCATCGACTGGGTCTGGCACCCAGAAAAGTAGGCACCCAAAAACAAACCCCCCTATTCTGGTGAAACTATTGCTACCGAAAGCCAAATGAGTGGACAGAACTCCCCAAACGGAAATTAGCAAACGAGCAAGACATCGTCACATTCATATGCCGCTGTCTGCGCAAAATCCCCCCCCCCTCCCTGGGAGGGGGAAAGGGGAGCCCCAGACCTTCGTGCCGGCGATCCAACCACCAGTTCTTGGTCGATAGGATTTTAGAATAGTCTAGTGCCTCTGGCTCCTGCTTTTTGTCTCGATTCTGTGCCTTGTGGCATGGTCTGTCTCTACAGGTGGTGTGAGAGCCAGGAGTAATATTCCATGGTACTCAGGCTGCACACGCCTAGGGTTCTCTTCCCTAGGCACCTAGTAAGTACTGTTCTTGGGGCTTGGGGCCTCCTTCCCAAAGTCCCCTTGGGTTTTACCTCTGCTGTGTCTTACTGCTCGGTACTTGGCCGCCTTGGGGTCAGCTGGGGTGTTGTTACCCTTGTTTGTCTCCGGGTAGGAGGTAGTTTTCAGACCTGATAGGGGCGCGTGGTACTGCAAAGCTAGTTAACACCTCTCATAGCGGCCGGATCTGTTCCACCTGGGTACGTTGTCTTCTTGTGGGGTTTTTCTTTTGTTTTTTGTTCCTGCCAGGTGGGGGGGTCTGCCTTCGTTAGTCCCCTTAGCTGTTGCTGGGGTATATACAGTATGTACTCAACTAGTTGTGGTTGCGGGGGTTGAGGTTTGGCTCTTTGGTCCTGCCTCTCAACCGTCAATCAACTGATGTACAGATTCCTGACCCTACTGGGCTCTATCATATCTACATTTGAAACTGTGTATGGAGTCAGCCTCCACCACATCACTTTCTAGTCCATTCCATTTATTAACTACTCTGACATTGAAAAAGTTCTTTCTAATGTCTCTGTGGCTCCTTTGGGTACTCGGCTTTCACCTGTGTCCCCTTGTGCGTGTACCACCCGTGTTAAATAATCCATCCTTGTCTACCCTGTCAATTCCCCTGAGAATTTTGTATGTGGTGATCATGTCTTCCCTAGCTCTTCTGCCTTCCAGCGATGTGAGGTGCAGTTCACGTAGTCTGTCCTCATAGCTCATGCCTCTTAGTTCTGGGACTAGCCTAGTGGCATACTTCTGAATTTTTTCCAGCTTCATGGAAAAGCTTCTTCCTTCCTTCCGTGTGTACTCACCTAATTGTGCTTGTGGGGGTTGAGCTTTGGCTCTTTGGTCCTGCCTCTCAACTGCCAATCAACTGGTGTACAGATTCCTGAGCCTACTGGGCTCTATTATATCTACATTTGAAACTGTGTATGGAGTCAGCCTCCACCACATCACTTCCTAGTGCATTCCATTTATTAACTACTGACACTGAAAAAATTCTTTCTAACATCTCTGTGGCTCATCTGGGGTACTAAGTTTCCACCTGTGTCCCCTTGTTCATGTCCCACCCATGCTGAAGAGTTTGTCTTTGTTCACCCTGTCAATTTCCCTGAGAATTTTGTAGGTGGTTATCATGTCTCCCCTTACTCTTTTCCAGGGATGTGAGGTTCAGCTCCTTTAGCCTTTCCTCGTAGCTCATTCCTCTCAGTTCCGGGACGAGCCTGGTGGCATACCAGGCCGGTATGGCCGGTAATGGGAGCCGGTCGGCCGAGCGGACAGCACGCTGGACTTGTGATCCTGGGTTCGATCCTGGGCGCCGGCGAGAAACAATGGGCAGAGTTTCTTTCACCCTATGCCCCTGTTACCTAGCAGTAAAATAGGTACCTGGGTGTTAGTCAGCTGTCACGGGCTGCTTCCTGGGGGTGGAGGTCTGGTCGAGGACTGGTCCGCGGGGACAATAAAGCCCTGAAATCATCTCGAGATAACCTCTCGAGATATACCGCTGAATCTTCTCTAACTTTGTCTTGTGTTTAACTAGGTATGGCTCCAGGCTGGAGCTGCATACTCCACTAGAACTTGTCCCCAGAGGCCCACATCAAAAGAATATCATCAGCGGCATATGCTAGACTGGCCAACGTAAGAACTGCTTTTAGAATCTTGTGTAAGGAATCGTTCAGGACCCTGTATACCACTTATGTCAGACCAATCCTGGAGTATGCAGCTCCAGCCTGGAGTATGCAGCACACACACACACACACACAGGGTGGTTTCCATCCTATTTGCCTAACAAGCCAAGTTTTCATGAATTTATATATTTTTCTATTTTTTTTCTTATGAAATTAAAATGCTTCCATTTAATTATGTAGGACCTATTTTTTTTTAATTTGAGTTAAAACTAAGGAAAATATACGACCGTATATGTGCTATATTAGGCCTCAGATCTTGTGTATTAGGCCTAGGAATGTTAGGTTAGTTTAGTTTGGCTTTGCAACATAAGTAGAAAATAGTTTTTTGGATTGTCCAACTCAATAGTTAAGATTTCTACTTTCTAATTTCGTCGTAGGCCAGTATATATACTGTGGTCCTCATCGTTACCATAAGTACTACCAAAACCGGAGGATGGGCTGCAGATTGTCACCTCCGGTGAGGTGATGGATTGTCACCTCCGGTGAGGTGATGGATTGTCACCTCCGGTGAGGTGATGGATTGTCACCTCCGGTGAGGTGATGGATTGTCACCTCCGGTGAGGTGATGGATCGTCACCTCCGGTGAGGTGATGGATTGTCACCTCCGGTGAGGTGACGGATTGTCATCTTCTCCCGACACCTCTTTGTGGGGGGCTAGGTTATGGCTCTGTTCCTCAGTAGGCCTAAAGAACTCCGTAACCGATGCGGCCCAGTAGTTGGAAACAATCTCAGCGAGATAGCTTTAGGGAGCCACTGGGGCTCACCCAGAATTTGGCATTTCATTACATTCATTTTTTGTTTAAGTGCACTAGGAAATTTACCTAATTTAAGCTGTATAGTTAATGGATTAAATGGAAAATAATTATATATTTTCTAATCATTAGCTAAAAAATATTCTAGGATAAGATTGTGGCTTGTTCTGTATCCACTGTATCTGTAATCTTAAATATAAATTGAAGTTTTTTTAATTTATAGTTGAAAGACGTAGCCTCCTTCTCTGCAGAAAAATGAAGTATGAACATGGCCTTCCACTTTTCAACTTGGACTCGGAGATAAAGTTTTTGCGTAGTCACGGTAGACTGAGGAGTCGTCACGAACTAGTTAGGGGCAAGATAATGCAAGATACAAAAGACTCGACTTCTAGAGTTCTAGACAGATTTCAGGTTAGTATTTATTGTTGAGTTATTGAATTAGAATATAGTATGCTCGTTGACCAAACCACAACTAGAATGTGAAGGGACGACGACGTTTCAGTCCGTCCTGGACCATTCTCAAGTCGAAACTCTTTCTAGTGTGTGGTTTGGTCAACATATTTCAGCCACGTTATTGTGATTCCTCATCTGCATATAGTATGATCATTTCTCATGTTGTACACTAATACTGTACTCTGAGCTGTGGTGATAGTGTTAGTCTTACAAACTACAGCAGCACTAAATACTCCTCTAAAATGACTGAAATGTGTTCTCTCTCTGGCTCTTTGGTCCCGCCTCTTAACCGTCAATCAACAGGTGTACAGGTTCCTGAGCCTATTGGGCTCTATCATATCTAAACTTGAAACTGTGTATGGAGTCAGCCTCCACCTTCCTAATGCATTCCATTTGTCAACCACTCTGACACTAAAAAAGTTCTTTCTAATATCTCTGTGGCTCATTTGGGCACTGTTTCCACCTGTCCCCTAGTCTTACAAACTAGGTCTGTCTCTGTGTCTGTCTCTGTCTCTGTTTCTCTCTGGGTGTGTGGGTGTCTCATCTATTATTTTTGGTCGTGTCCTCCGGCCTGCGGTGGCGTTGGGTCTTTCCTCCTCGGGTGGGACTGGCAGGGCAGGTCTCTTTCCTGCGCTCTGTTGGATTATCCTGTTATCCTGTAGTGGGTTCACTTGGGCGTGGTCAAAACGACAGCATCGCTCATGTGGGTTTGTCGCGTGTTTTCAGTTCCGTAACGGGACTGTGCGGATCTGCAATTCATACTGGACTTCTCCTCTCTGAACCCCTGGGTCTTTTGCCCCTCCTTTTGGGTGATCACTCTGTCTTAGGTGTAGCTGCTTTTGGCACGGGTGCCTGGATGGTGTCTCTGGACCTCCGGGACGCGTATTGGCGCTTCTCGATTCATCCGGGGTTCGTTGACTGGCTTGGTTTTGTTGTGGGGCAACAGGCTTACCACTTTCATTGCCTTCTCTTCGGTTTGAGTCTGGCACCTCGAGTGTTCACATGCGTTACCCAGGTCGTGGTGACCCATTTGCGTCTATTAGGGGTTCGGGTTCTGGCTTACCTCGACGACTGGCTTGGGTGGGCTCCCAACCAGTTCGTGTATCTGCTCGGCAGAGATTTAGTTCTTTCCTAGCTCGCCAATTTTGGGTTCTTGGTGAACTAGAGGAAGTCCCATTTGATTCTCTCTCGGGATCGGACTTGGCTGGGTCGTGTGTGGGACTCTCGGACAGCTTCCTTGTGTCTCCTTCCTGCGGTGTTGTTGCAGCTGTGGTCCCACCTACGACTGTTTTTGGAGGGCACCTGGGTCACACTTCGGTTGTTTGAGCGGCTGTGCGGGAGCCTGAACTTCGCCATGCTGGTCTACCCGTCGGGTCGGATCTGGCTTCGGCAGCTGTTCTGGTTTCTTCGGGGACGTTCCTTCCGCCACTCTTGCGATCACATCCCAAGAGTTTTGTGTCGGCTGCTGCATCGCCGGCTTCCTTTGCGGGCTTTTTGGGGTTCTGTGCTGTGGCACCTCTCGGAGCTCACTCGATGTGCTAACGGATGCCTCATCTCTCGGATTTGGTTTTGTGACCAGTATTCACTAGGCCGGCCAGGCTCTGTGGTGTCCATCCTTCCGTTGGGCTCACAGCACGCCGCGGGAGTTTGGGACGGTGTGACATTCGCTTCAGAGGGTTTGTGTCGCTCGCGGAGCAATGATCCGGCTCCATTTGGACTGCTTTCCTGTGGTTCATTGCCTGAACCATGTGATTTAAGGTGGTCCTTGGCTCTTTGGGGCTGGGCTAGTTGCTTCGGGTGACTCGTCTGCCACGTTCTCGGGTTTTGGCTCTCTTGGTGGTTCACGTTCAGGGGGTTTCAAACGTCCTGCCGGATGGCCTTTCTCGGTTCATTCCCCCTATCCACGGAACGGACGATTAACACCAACTCGTTCATTTGACTCTGCCAGACGTACGAGCGCCCGGAGGTGGACATCTTCGCATCGGCGTGGTCGCGGCATCTTCCAGTGTATGTGGTACCCTTCCCAGACTGTGAGGCTATCGGGGTTGATGTCTTTTGGCTGGACTCTTCGAGGTGAAGTTACCTGTACCTCTTCCCACCAATTCGGTTGTTGCTCAGAGTCCTGGTTCACTTGGTGACTTACTAGAGTTGAGTTGTCCTGTTGGCTCCTTGGTGACCAGCCCAGCCCTGGTTTCAGGAGCTTCTTGCTCGATGTCCGAACCCGAGGGTCTTCACCCAGCTTTGCCTCTTTGAGCAGATTGGTCTGGTACGGTACTTGGCTGGTTCGATCTACTCTACTCTTCGCGTCAGATTTTTTTATGCAGGTTTATCTCCACTTGTATGATGAGCAGGTGGCTTCGTTGATGGTGTCCCACCTGCAAGTTTCGTCTCGACAGCAGTATGAAATTTCCTGGCAGTCCTTTAGGCTCTCTTCATAGGTTTGTGAGGCACTGGCGGAGCCGCTGCAGCTTGCATTCAGGATGGATGTCACTTCTACTTCGTTCAGCAAGCTTTCTCGGGTGTTGTTTCACCTCCAGCCTATTCATGCACTGCCTGAGCTGTCCTGGTCGTTGGACTCGGTGCTCTCTTTTCTCTTTTCTCCTCGGTTCAGGACTGTTTTTCTAAGACTTTTCTTGTTGGCATTGGCCTCTGGGGGGACGGGTTGGGGAGCATCATGCTCTCCTCCGGTGCAGGGGGTTTCTGCTCTTTTGGTTCTGTTGTTCGTTTTATTCGTTTGTAGCCATCTCCTTTTCTGGCGAAGAATGAGTCTGCTGCCTTCTGTAGGGGTCCTTGGGTTGTTGATGCTTGGTTGGTTCGGCCTGGTGTGCATCATGTTTTGTGTCCGGTTGCAGTTCTTCGCCGTTATTTGTGAACCATGGCCTCCGTGGCAGGGGACGCACTTTGGGTGGACCCGGTTTTCCTTCTTCCCTGTTCCAGGGCGCGGGTCTCCCAGGTCGTCCGCAGGATTATTCGGTCTAGCCAGACTGTGGTCTGTCCCCGTGCCCACAACGTTCATAAGTTCCCTGCTTTGGCTGCTGTTTTTGGTAATATGTTCTGGGCAGGCATTCAGGCACGGGGCTTTTGGAGGTCAAACAGGGTTCTGGCCACACGATACCTCGTTAATGTTCCTAGCCCTTCTTGGACATGTGTAGCCTTGGGTCACAAGTTGCAGCCAGTTGTTTCGACTTAGAGTTGAGGAGCGAGTGATGGCTGCCTCCCGGGTAAGTCAGTTTTCTTCTTTATCTTTGGTTAGGTAGCTCCGGTGAGCCGAAGAGGTTCTCCACAGAAAATCAGCGTTGAATGTAATGAAACACCATTTTTTGGGTGAGACCCCGATCAGGGTTTTTTTTTTTCGCATTTTTTATATTTGGCCTCTGAACTAAGGAGAATAGCCGGCGTGGAGGTCTGGGGACCTCCCCTGTCCCCCTCCCGGGGAGGGGGAGGTTGCGCAGACGGATGCATGCCGGCTGTGGTGATGTCATGCTTGTTTGCTTGTTTTTGATTGGGGAATTCTGCTTGTTACTTCGCCTTTTGGTTTACAAATTTTGACCATCAGTAGTTTGTTTGGGAATTCCTGCCTTTCTGGGTGCCTGACCTGGTAGATGACAGACATAGACTGCTTCCAATTACACGGGGGTGTCTTTAGGCCATTGCTCTTCGTGCCTCTTCTTGAGTGGGGGGGGGGGCCAGGTTCTGGCTCTGGTCCCTGGTAGGCCTATAACTCCATCGATTGACTATTGCCTTGGTCTAATATGTGCACATCAGCCCGGTATAACTCCGGGAAGAGCCGAAGGGGCTCTCCACAGAAAATGGCATTTCATTACATTCAACGCTGGGTTTTTGTTTAATGTAAGGCGAGGACTAGCAATCCCTGTTAGGAGGCCCTAGCCATCCTTACATTTGGAGGCTGTGTCTGGGAGTAGGACAACCTTGACTTTACATCTGGAGGACCCATCCGAGGAAGGAGAGTTTTCCCGACCTCACATTTGGGAATTTATTCAAGGCAAAGGAGGATTCACTACTTGGCATGTGTGGCCCCCAAATGTGTGCATTTGGGGGGCTCATCCAGCTCGTCTTCCAACTTACACAACATATACATGACCCTTGTCGTATCAGGTGTGTATTGGCGAACAGCAGCAGAAGCAAGAGGAAATGACCAGTTTCTTGGTGAAGCTTGTTGGTCGTCCTGCCGGAACACCGCCACTCATCCACAGTCCCTATACTCTCAGGTAAGACCAGATATAAATGTTGAGTAGGTAGTATAATCTGAAGGGAGAAGTGCCTATACAGTTTTCCTTCTAAATAGCTCTTGTTATATTTACCAAGATCAGTGGTAGGTTAGTTTTGTGACAAAAGCCAACATGGATTGATTACTTTCCTAAATGCATTTTAGCAATGGTCCATGTCAACTATCAAGTTTGCTGAAAAGTGATCACAAGTACATGCAACTGCCTATGTAAAAATACATTTAACGGGTGTTTAGTGTTTTGTTGTAAATCAAAAGTTTGTTTGAAAAGCAAACCAAAAGCATTGGTATGCTGTACTAAAGAAATAAAGCTTTCAGTCTTGCAGTAGGATTTTGATTACATGCAGGTATACATTCCTAGAGACTTCCTCTTAAAATCAACAATGTTGAATAACAAAATAAACCTGGCTGTCCTAAGACCTGTACTGTACAGTAATTTCCTCTTTGAGAAAAAGTCTCTGCTAGACTATTCAGCGAATTGAGATAAACAGCTTGGTTGACAGCTTGGTCATGCAAAAGGAGACGTAGTTTTTGCCATGTTTGGCGGGGATAAATTCGGAAAAAGATTTAGAGGCCAATATTAAATGTAATGATGTTCCTGTTTCTGGTGGATCCTTGGTGCTAGCCTGCTTGATACCTGCTACCTGCTAGCCACCTGGATAGTTCTTCCCAATTCAATTCAGTCAAGGCCCTTGTGAGTTATTGTAAGCCTACTAGGGATTAGAGACCAAAACCTGGTACAAAGCACAGGAGAATCCCAGATCATCCTAACCAAGAAAAAGCCACCAGAAAGGTGGGTGAACCAAAACATAGAAAACAAGATGATAAATGGAGATGAATGAAGCGCCTGGTCGTGAAGTAGTTCTCTTGTTAGTTCCACCTGCACTTTACCATGGTACTGTGCACCTTCCTCCTCGGTCCTCTAGATGACAGACATAGACTGATTCCAATTACACGGGGGTGTCTATAGGCCAATGCTCTTTGTGCCTCTTCTTGAGGTGGGGGGGCCAGAACGTTCCCCCCCTTTAAATGACCTCTGTCATTTAGCCAGGAAAATGGAAAAACTAAAGCCCTTGAACAGAGGTTCCTTGGTGGCTCCCAAGGAGACATATCCTTGGAAGCCTTTGCCATATCTGGTCAGAGATCCGGATAACCGGAGATTATACTGTATTACATAAATTGTCAAGTACACATTTCAAGATCTACAGAATCAAACAAGAAGGTAAACTATTACAAGGTAAGCTGAAGTTTCTATTTTAAATGATATTTTTGATTTATAGTACAGAATGTGTGAAAATTCAAATTGTCGGTTGTGGTACAAAAAAATTGCAAATAAAGTAGTAAGGTAGTTTTTGGACTTCCCTGGTAAGAATTCTGCGTATCAGGATGTCTGGTTTATTTAGTGAAGGTTACTTCCAGTCAGGATAAATGAGCTAAGACAGTAGTCATATGAACATCATGGTCTTGTGGGTAGACCACTATCTGGCTAAACTTGATGACACTGCAGACAACCTGGGACAAACAGGCATTGGAACCAGGGACAAACAGGCACTGGAACCAGGGACAAACAGGCACTGGAACCAGGGACTCCAGATCCATAGATTGCCCTTCCTTTCCCCTTCCTCTGGTGCACCACTAGTGGTGAAGAAGTAACGGTGAATGGCCCCACAATCAGACATAACAAACAAAGCCCCCCCCCCCCGCCCTTGGCAGAACCTTAGTATCAATCATCAAAGGACCCCACTGGAAACCACCCATCTCATTCTGAGCCAGAAAGGAAGTAGAGGGCTCTAAGCAAAGAAAATGGTCCTCATGGCCAAATGAGGAAACCCCCCCCCCTCCCTCTTCTGAAGGGTTTTTGACATTTTTGGTCCAACTGCTTTATTCCTTACCTTGATCCTTTGATTAATTCCCGATTACTCGAGGATAAATCCCTTGAGTAATTTTTCCACTTGTTCTTGCAATACCTCTATGTATTCTATGGTGTTCTCTGGAATTGGCATTGTGTCTGGGTCTCTGCAATCCTCATTTTGCATACATTGTTTGGTGTACACGGGCCAGATTCACGCAGCAGTTATACAAGTACTTACGAACGTGTACATCTTTCCTCAATTATTGATGGCTTTGGTTATATTTAAACAGTTTACAAGCATGAAAACTTCCCAATCAACTATTAATGTTATAAACAGCTTCCTGGTACTTTGGAGCTCATTAACTGTTTAATAATTGTAAATAAAGCTGCCAAAGATTGAGAAAAAGATATATGTACAGGTCTGTAAGTGCTTGCTTAACTGCTTGGTGAATCTGGCCCAAGTTTCTGAGTATTGGGTTCTCATATCTACATTTAAAACTGTGTATGGAGTCTGCTTCCACAACATTACTGCATAGTGCATTCCATTTAACTACCCCTGACACTGAAAAAATTCTTTCAAATATCTCTGTGGCTCATTTGAGTACAAAGTTTCTGCCTGTGTTCCCTTGTTCGTGTTCCTTAATACTTTGTCTTTGTCGACCCTGTTAATTCCTCCGAAAAATTTGTCGGTGGTGATCATGCGTCTCCTAACTCTTCTGTCTTCCAGGGACGTGAGGCTTAATTCTCATAGCCTTTTCCTCGTAACTCTTACCTCGCAGCTCTGGGACTAGTCTGGTGGCATACCTCTGAATCTTTTATAACTTTGTCTTGTATTTAATTAGGTATGGACTCCAGGCTGGATCTGCATACTCCAGGATTGGTCTGACCAATGTGGAATACAAGGTTCTGAATGATTCTTTATAGAAGTGTATAAATGTAGTTCTTATGTTGGCCAATCTAGCATATGCCGCTGATGATATCCTTTTGATGTGGGCTTTTGGGGACAGGTTCAGTGTGATATCAACCCCCGCTCTTTCTCTCTACATGACTATTAAAGGATTTCACCTCCCAGATGGTACCTTGTGTTCGGCCTCTTGCTCCCTTTTCCTAATTTCATAAATTTACACTTGAGTTAAACTTAAGCACAGTAGTCATTTTCTAGACCATTTCTCCAGTTTGTCCAGGTTGTTTTGTGTGTGTGTGTGTGTGTGTGTGTTTACTAGTTGTTTACTAGTTGTGTTTTGCGGGGGTTGAGCTTTGCTCTTTCGGCCCGCCTCTCAACTGTCAATCAACTGTTTTACTAATTTTTTTTTTTCTTCCACACCACACACACACACACACACACACACACACACACACACACACACACACACACACACACACACACACACACACACACACACACACACACACACCCCAGGAAGCAGCCCGTGACAGCTGACTAACACCCAGGTACCTATTTACTGCTAGGTAACAGGGGCACTTAGGGTGAAAGAAACTTTGCCCATTTGTTTCTGCCTCGTGCGGGAATCGAACCCGCGCCACAGAATTACGAGTCCTGCGCGCTATCCACCAGGCTACGAGGCCTCGTGGGGCCTTGTAGTGTGTGTGTGTAAGTTTTCTTGTGGGGGTTGAGCTCTGGCTCTTTTGACCCGCTTCTCAACTGTCAATCAATCAACTTTTTATTCCCCCCCCTTCCCCACACACACACACACTCCCCTTTTCCCCCCAGGAAGCAGCCCATAACAGCTTTCTAACTTCCAGGTACCTATTTACTGATAGGTAACAGGAGCATCAAGGTGAAAGAAACTCTGCCCATTTGTTTCCGCCATCGCCGGGGATCAATCCCTGGATCTAGGATTACGAATACCGAGCGCTGTCCACTCAGCCACCAGTCCCCTTTTTATTATTATTATTATTATTATTATTATTATTATTATTATTATTATTATTATTATTATTATTATTATTATTTTCTACCACAAATGTGGCCACACATTTACAATGCGAACCAGCATATATACATTTTCTTCTGTCCTCCATGGACAGGGTTAGAGATGTGTTAAACATATAGTTCAAGGGTTTATTGAACAATCAACCACAGAAGGTGATTCGGTGCTTTTAAAATGCTAAGCTAACCTACATACGTAAATACATAGATACACAGATTTACGTATGCCCTACATAAAGTGTTCGATGTGTCTTTTACATAGTGTCATTAATATGCACCCTGGTGTGTGTGTGTGTGTACTCACCTAATTGTACTCGCGTAATTGTGCTTGCGGGGGTTGAGCTTGGCTCTTTGGTCCCGCCTCTCAACCGTCAATCAACTGATGTACAGGCGATGAGTCACAATAACGTGGCTGAAGTATGTTGACCAGACCACACACTAGAATTTGAAGGGACGACGACGTTTCGGTCCGTCCTGGACCATTCTCAAGTCGATTGTGATGAGGTAGGGACAAGCAATAAATAGGCAAGAGAGAGCTGAGGAGGAAAGTCAGGTGAAGGGGATAGTAGTAATGAAAACTGCAGCAGGCCTATTGGCCCATACGAGGCAGCTCCTATTATAACTATTATTGATTGGTCTTCCTCCAAAATAATCTTTCCTGCCTCTACTCTACACAGACGCCGTCTTGTAGAATCGGCTCTTATAAACAATGTACCCAACATGAACTTGAGTCCAGGCTTTGTTGCTGTGGACTCTTCCCTTTCACAGTACAGTATATACTCAAATGCTCTAATCTTTCTAACAAACGTGACTTAACATAAGCTTTCCCCCTTCCATTTCTTTCTTTCTCTTTCCTTTTCTTTCTCTCTTCTCCCTTTTTCTGTTCATTGTCTTCTTCTACGCTCCCTTGCTATCCTCCTCTTTTTCCTATTACTATCTCCTTCGGTGGTTATAATAGGAGCTGCCTCGTATGGGCCAATAGGTCTGCTGCAGTTCTCATTACTACTATCCCCTTCACCTGACTTTCCTCCTCAGCTCTCTCTTGCCTATTTATTGCCTGTCCCTACCTCCTCATCACAATCGACTTGAGAATGGTCCAGGACGGACCGAAACGTCGTCGTCCCTTCAAATTCTAGTGTGTGGTCTGGTTAACTGATGTACAGATTCCTGAGCCTACTGGGCTTTATCATATCTACATTTGAAACTGTGTTTGGAGTCAGCCTCCACCACATCACTTCCTAGTGCATTCCATTTACTAACTACTCTGACACTGAAAAAGTTCTTTCTAATGTCTCTGTGGCTCATTTGGGTACTCAGCTTCCACCTGTGTCCCCTTGTTTGCGTCCCTCCAGTGTTGAATAGTTTATCCTTGTTTACCCGGTCGATTCCCCTGAGGATTTTGTAGGTTGTGATCGTGTCCCCCCTTACTCTTCTGTCTTCCAGTGTCGTAAGGTGCATTTCCCGCAGCCTTTCCTTATAACTCATGCCTCTTAGTTCTGGGACGTGTGTGTGTGTGTTTGTGTGTGTGTGTGTGTGTGTGTGTGTGTGTGTGTGTGTGTGTGTGTGTGTGATTAATTACCTAAGTGAAGTTACAGGATCTTGGTGTCCCGTCTTCTCAGCACTATTTGTCTTATAATGCTTTGAAAGTACAGTACTGATGGTTTTGGCCTCTACCACCTGCTCACCTAACTTGTTCCAACTGTCTACCACTTTGTTTGCAAAAGTGAATTTTCTTATATTTCTTCGGCTGCTTTGTTTAGTTTAAATCTTTGACCTCTTATTCTTGAAGTAGCAGGTTACAGGAATTCTTCCCTAACAATTTTGTTGATTTCCATTACTATTTTGTACATAGTGATCACATTGCCTTTTTTCTTGTACAGTATCTTCATGTTTTGGCATATTTATTGCCTCTCGCCTGTCCTTGTAGCTCGTCTTTCAGTTCCTATAGCCATTTCGTTGCATGGCTTTGCACCTTTTGCTGTTTAATACAGCACTATGATATAAATATAAAGTTATGCTAGGATGTGAACTATGGTTTATATACTTATTATTTTTTGAGATGCATTCTGAGCCTATTTTCCACAATTCATATTTTTTGTTTTTGCAGGAAACTGAAGCCATACATCATGCAAGATTACGAGTCACTTCCTCTGAAACTTAAACTTCTACGAGAGATTATCTCGTATCCACATCGCAATGAAGTCGGATGGTGCCTGCCTCCCAGACATCCAATAGATTATTGTTATGTGACACCCAAATATATTCCTGCCATGAATCAGCTAGCAAGGCATTTCTTCTGGCCTGGGATTGATTGTATGTGTTTCCATTAAGAACAAAATTGCAATAATTGTTTCATTGTCTTGCATATTGAAAATTAGATAGATTTAATTATAGAGCGGCAGCTGCTAACCTGCAGTAAAACATCTATGGGAGTTGCCCAAGTTTTCCAGCAGCAGTAGTAGGGGGAGGGGGAGGGGGAGTGTGAGAGGGGGAGTGTGTGTGTGAGAGGGGGAGAGTGTCTACTCACCTAATTGTGCTTGCGGGGGTTGAGCTCTGGCTTTGGTCCCACCTCTCAACCGTCAATCAACTGGTGTACAGATTCCTGAGCCTACTGGGCTCTGTCATATCTACATTTGAGACTGTGTATGGAGTCAGCCTCCACCACATCACTTCCTAGTGCATTCCATTTACTAACTACTCTGACACTGAAAAAGTTCTTTCTAATGTCTCTGTGGCTCATTTGGGTACTCGGCTTCCACCTGTGTCCCCTTGTGCGTGTGCCACCTGTGTTAAATAATCCATCCTTGTCCACCCTGTCAATTCCCCTGAGAATTTTGTATGTGGTGATCATGTCTCCCCTAGCTTTTCTGTCTTCCAGCAACGTGAGGTGCAGTTCACATAGTCTGTCCTCATAACTCATGCCTCTGGGACTAGTCTAGTGGCATACCTCTGAACTTTTTCTAGCTTCGTCTTGTGCTTGACTAGATTCAGGCTCCATGCTGGGGCCGCATACTCCAGGATTGGCCTCACACAATGAGGGCTACAGTTGTGGAGTCCTGTCTTCCGTCCCGTGTGAGAGGGAAAGAGTGGCACATTCTGTGAACAACCCTCAAATTTGCTCAAAGCAAAAGTGAACTTGGGAGTGGTATCCATAGTACAACTGAGCCTGCAGGGGTTTTCCCAGGGCCTGCAGGGTGAGTTAGTCCTGCAGGAAGTCTAGGTACTGGGGTCCGCTATGCCGGTAAACCCTGTCAATGCAAGCAATCAGACCGCCTGAAGCCAAAGACAAAACCAAGGGGACAGCAAGGCTGTTCCACCCTGTGCCCCCAAGGCTAACCTAATACACACTCAAGGCTAGCCTAATACACACTCAAGGCTAGCCTAATACACACTCAAGGCTAGCCTAATACACACCCAAGGCTAGCCTAATACACACCCAAGGCTAGCCTAATACACACCCAAGGCTAGCCTAATACCCAAGGCTAGCCTAATACACACCCAAGGCTAGCCTAATACACACCCAAGGCTAGCCTAATACACACCCAAGGCTAGCCTAATACACACCCAAGGCTAGCCTAATACACACCCAAGGCTAGCCTAATACACACCCAAGGCTAGCCTAATACACACCCAAGGCTAGCCTAATACACACCCAAGGCTAGCCTAATACACACCCAAGGCTAGCCTAATACACACCCAAGGCTAGCCTAATACACACCCAAGGCATGAACCCTCAAGCCGAAGAGGCAAGTAAAACAGAATCCAAATGATAAATTCTTCAAAGAAACCCCAGAGACCATGACCAGACTGCAGCAAACAAGTAGCCAGAGAAAAACTTTGGCATGCCGTGTACTAACTTAATAGCAGGCCATGCAGGCCACAGTGCACCCTACCAGCCCTAAACGCTCCCAAACCAAAGGAAAAAAAAGTCGCAGACCATCGGTGTACCCACACCAAAGACCACCTGAAGCAAGGAAGGCCCCTAAAAGGAGTGTCCCGAACTCCCCAGGAAAAAGTAGTACAGTACTTGCAGAGCACACAGGGGAAGAAAACTCTGAGCATGTGCAGCCCCAGGCACTAAATGCCTGGCTCACACATACTTCCATGTAAGAACTCAGCCCAAAGGCAAAAAACACCACTCATAAAAGGAAAACCAGAGTCAGATCGACGACGGCCATCAGGCACAGACATCAGTCTAGAATTGGCCGGTGTGGGGCCTGGCTGATCTGGGCTGGCTCCCTCTGCCCCCCAGCAAGGAGGAGGAGGATGGTGGAGCAAACTAGCTGGGGGGAGGGAGGCTAATTTCACAAAAGTTTGGCTGTTTTCATTGTTGGAGAGTTGTTTTGACAATTTTGGGGTTGCAGTGTTGTGTTTAACCATTCAGTGGTTGGTTTTAATTTGCCAATCTTTCTGGGTGCCTTACCTTGGTGATGGCAAAGGTGATAACCTTTAAATGTAAAGTGATCATAGGCCATTGTTTTCTGCATCTCTGTGAGGGGACCAAGTTCTGGCTCGTGGTCCCTGGTAGGCAGATATAACTCCACAACTGATAGAAGTGATCAGTGTATGACAGCTTCAGGGAGCCAACAGGGCTCCCACAGAAAGTAAAGTTGCTTGGGAATAATAGCCATTTTCTAAACATTGGAGGCATAATAATCAATTTGGAAATAACATTTGCTATCCAGAAAAAAAGTTAAACAGTGTAATTAGCAAGTGTGTGAAAATCTCGTGTGAGGTATTTGAAATTTTGTTCATTCCTTGGGGTATGGAGTGACTAGGGGGCTATACAGAAAGTGCTATTTTAAATCAAATTTACTTTTATATTTATTTAGATCGAAGAGTCATTTAATAGCATGTCTTTAAACTAGCAGTTTTCATCTATGCTCTGTTAAACTAATTAGTAACTAATTGTTTATTCATTACAGTGTCAGAAGTGCTACAGTATCCAGATCATACTTGTGTTGTCCTCTACCGTAGCTTAGTGGTGGGGTTTGGGGTGCTCGTTCCTGACACAGGCTTCAACATGGCATACCTGTCATTCCTGCTAGTGCACCCAGAATGGCGACATGCTGGTATTGCTACATTTGTTCTCTATCACTTGATTCAAGTAAGTTAATCAGTATACAACTATTAATTAGTCAGCTTTAATTAAATATAAACCAAATTGGCAGTTTGCATGGGATGTGATGTCCCCATTGCTTACCACAGTGGTACAAACAACCTTGTATCACATGATAAATGGTTGGGGAAGACTGGGCCTGAGATCCATCATCATCCACCCCACGGAGACCAGGCTTTTACTGCTGTGTCAAATGTAAGGGAAGGGGGGGATGGGATAAATTAAAATATAAGAGGTTGGAAGGGTTGAAAGAGTTTGAGGGAAGATTTAATGTGCTAGATTTATATAGAGTAAGAATTTTGATGTTAGTATACTTGGCCAAAGGGCGTTCCTTTAAGCATATTTGTTTAAATGTGGCCACATTGTTGATTTTATAGTGTAAGCTTTCTATGCTTCTAATTTCTTAGTGTCAGTATTGAGAAGAGCAATTGAATTACCAAAATTCACAGTAAAGACACTCTAGTAATTAATAAAGGATATATTTTTTACAATGTTTCATTCCATCCTGGAACATCTTTTGGTAAAGAAAGAAAGAATACATAAGGTGCAAATTGGGGTTCAATACACATGTGGAAGGGATGAGGTTTTGTGGGGGTGAAGTGAAGGTTCAAAAGAATATGGGGCAATTGAACAGTAAGGAATAGGGGAATGAGGTAGAAATAAGGGGGAAAGGGCCAGTCAGGCATTGGGTAAGGCGTTTAGTGAAACTTTGGTACTTTTGGTGGGCAGGGAGAACTCGGTAGAGGTGGTGTTATGAATTCCATAACGACACCTCGTTTGGTCAGTGGTGGATTCCAGGATTTTTGTATTATCTACTATCATGTTTCTAGTGAGTGTTGTTATGTACACTTTGCATATGGTTTCTATGGGTGCCAGCTTGTAGATGGCAGGCAGTCTTCTCGAAAGGTTTGTAGTGGTCATATCAATATAATTTAATCGAAGGTATTATGTATTCTTTCTTTACCTGAAGATGTTCCAGAGTGGAACAAAACATTGTAGAAAATAATTCCTTCAATAATTACTAGTTTCTTTACCGTGAATTTTGTTAACTTGATTGCTAATTATTGCTTGGTTAACTTTTGAATATCCCGCACATTTGATTGTGCTACATAATCTCCCTGGCTTGGTGCCTCTTTTCATAATTAATGACTTGTCATTATGTGAAAAATGAAAGATTATTGAAAAACCTGATTGATAACTGTGCTTGTATTAAGATGAATGCTACATAATATCTGATATAAAACAATAAATGTAATATCTGGAGTATTGGCTGATCAGAGTTTCTCAGTATACATGTATAGAATTTAGTATGGAACATAATCCAGGACTAAATTATTCTTGCTGGGTGGTCATTAACCCTTGCACTGCTCACCTATTTTCGGCAAAAACGTCTTGGTGCAATTGTCAAGGACATATTTTTGTTATTTTTACAAATGCTCAGGTAAATTTAATGTCAAAATGTTTCCAAAGTCAACTATTTCCATTTCAAAACACAAATAGTAATGAAAACATTAAAAAACATTAAAATATAGCCAAATTAAAAAACAAAAAGCACAACTCTCTGAGCGCCTAAAGGCGCTTTGCGCAGTGCAGTGGTTAAGCTATTATTGTGGCCTTAATAACCCTTCAGGTTCATAGGCCTTAAACCCAACAACAAACCAAAATATATATGTAAAAGTAAGAGGACTTCATGAGTGTAAGAGGCAATTGTTTACTAAGTGTAATGAACAAATTGTATGGCAGCGTAGTGAATGAAAGAATAAACAAAAAAACTGAAATAATTCAGTGAACAAAATTGGTCCAAGCCTGGCCTCAGACCGGGCTTGGAGAGTAGAACTCCCGAAACCCTCTCCCAGGTATGCTCCAGGTTCCATTGTGAAACAAACTAATGGAACAGAGCATATGAGTGTTGATAAATGCCACATACATTTTATAAATTAAGAAAGCATATAACAAAGTGAATGGTCTTTCTCTGGAGAGTAATGAACATATTTGGAGTTTGGAATGTTATTAAATACTGTGGAGAGTTCTTACTGTTAATAGTGCATTGAGTAGCTGTTCCAATAATATTGTCAGAATTATCCATGGTAGTTCAATGAATATATGCATGGGGGTCATAAGGAAGGTCAGTTTGAGAATAAAAAGTGTTAATTTAGTATATTACAGGAATGAGATATGATTGAGGTGTTTGTGTGGGTTTGTACATCAGTAAAACTTGCACCTGATCAACAATTGCCTTTCTCAAAAGAACTGCTTCATCAACAAAAAGACCTGCATAATATGTATTTATAAGAAGTTTAAATTAATTTACAAGTTTTATTGACGTGAGTAGCCACACCACCTCACCCACCACCTTCATCTTTCCCATCTCCCTACCTCTTTTCTGTCCCTCCATACCTTCCTACTTCTTACCTCTGTGCCTACCTACCTACCTCTTTTTCCTTATCCCCCCCCCCCCCATCCTTTCCAGGTACCTACAACCTCTTGTGCCTTTTCCCTCCCACCCCCCATACCTACCTACCTACCTCTTTCCTATCCCTCTCCACCTATACCTACACCCACTTTCCTGGCTCCTCCTCTCCTTAGCCCCACTCCCATCCCCCTCATTATATTAATTACTAACCAATAGTTACAGTAAGCATTTCTCTTGGGCCACAGACATGCATGGGTAAAGACGTGACTCTACATGTTTCTGCAACAAATCCAGCACTCATTTTGTATCAGCGTTTTGGCTTCAAGGTGGAGGAGTTTCTCTCTGGATTCTATGACAAGTATCTACCTGAGGACAGCCCAGAATGCAAACATGCCATGTTTCTACGCCTCAGCAGATGATTTTTTATCGAGTTTCTTAAAGTTCTGGAGAAATAAAAATACATGTATAGAAAAATAGTTTTTATTATTACCCATGTTTCCCAGTTTAAAACTCCAAATATGTGCAATCACCCTGAATTCCACACACAAAAAAGAATGCTCAAAGATCATATTTCCGATAGTCATCGTATTTTAAAACTGCAGGGGGGATTTGGGCAAAATATGACCAGTCGTCATTTTCATTAATTTGCATATTGTCGGTATAAAAGTGGTAATTTAAGACTCCAAATACAGTGTACCTCAGCTTACGAATTTAATCCGTTCCCAGAGACGGTTCGTAACCCAAAAATTTGTAAGCCGAAGGGAATTTTCTCATAAGAAATAATGAAAATTGTATTAATCTGTTCCACACCCCCAAAAATTTTAACTGAAAAGAAAGTTTTATGTATAATTCACCCAAATCTTTAGTACTGAAGTATGTACAAGTTATTGCTTACCTTTATTGATGACTTGTTGGTGTATGGAAGATGGTGAGGAGGGAGGGGGAGGGGAGGAGAGGTGTTAGTGTTTGGAAGGGGAGTCCCCTTCCATTATAACATCAGGCAGTGATGACTTCTCTAGGGTACTCTCTCTTTTAGGTATGTTTTGCATACCACTAGGACCTGCTTGTGGCTCACTGCTTGTTTTTCTCTCTGAAAATCTATCCATAGAGGCTTGTTTTTCCCTACGTTGTTACATAGCCTTCCCGGTTTTGTGCCTTCTTTTGATAATTACTTACTTACTTTCCCTACGTTGTAACACTTATCCGTAGTAAAGCATCACAGTGTCCTTAAAAAGGTTAAGGTTGTTGATATGCCTTTTGCCACTTTAGCACTCATAATGTCCTGTTTCTAAGCAATTAACAGTGCATATCGTTTTCTAAGCAATTAACAGTGCATATCATTGACATAGATTTGTTGTACTGCCTAGCTGGTTCAACAACCCGTATACCACTTTCATGTTTACGAATGATCCCTTGATTTTCCTCTATGGTCATCTTCACGTGTGTTTTCTTGAATTGAACCTTACTACTGACTTTCTTGGGACCCATGGCAAGATACATAATAATAACTTTTATGTTCAAATACCCAAAAATCCGAAAAACATTGAAATTCTTTACAAAGAATTAAAGTGCGATTGTCACTAGGTGGGAGGCACTGGTAAACTGAGGCACGGTCACCGTGCCACCCTGCGCTAGGTCGGCCATACACGTATCGACAAACTACTCGATGGTCTTCTTTCTCCCCCTTCCCTCCAGCATTTTAAGACAGTCAAGTTTGGCTGGGTTCCCAGCCATATTGGCGCTTCCTTAAATGTGTGTGCAGATGCTGTCGCTAAGGAGTCTTGGACTTTAGAGTCTACGGAGCATCTGGACTTGTCTCATTTCCCACAAAGGTGTTTCTTATTTCGACTTTTACCCAGTTATTCATTTTCAGTCAGTGGCCATTGGCAGGGTCGTTGGTTTTCTATTACTGGTAACAAACTGCTTGCTCTTCAGGATAGTGTGTCCCCTATGGTGTTGCTTCTACCACTGTAATTGGCGGTGGGAAACGGCTCTGGCGAGGTTACATATTGGCCATACACGTTTAACTCACGGGCACTTAATGGAGCACTGCCCTGCTCCTTATTGTCCAAACTGCATTGTCCCCTCTTACCCTTGTTGAATGTCTTGACCTCCAAGATGTGCGTGCATCTTGCTTCCCTACTGTCCCTCGTTAGAATCCTTGGTGAATCGGATACCATTGATATAATTCACCTTATGCACTTTTGTTCTAGTATTGGCATCCTTGGTGATATTTAGCTCCTTTTGAATATCCCGCACATCTGACGGTGCTACATGGTCTTCCTGGCTTGGCGCTTTTTGATAATTACTTACTTAGGCAAAATATGACATCGCTCTTTTCACTAATTTGCGTGATGACCAAACCCCACACCAGAAGAGGAGATGACGACGTTTCGGTCCGGCCTGGACCATTATCAAGTCGATTATAATCTTTTGGAGTGGTTTGGTCATCATGTCATTAGCCACGTTGCGACTCTTCTACTAATTTGCATAATTTCGGTATAAAAAGTAGTAATTTAAAACTCCAAATATGTGCAATTACCCAGAATTCCGCTAAAAAATAACGGTCAAAAGTCATATTTCCAATATTCATAGTAATTGTCAAACTGCAGGTGGATTTTGGTAAGATGACAAATCGCCGTTTTCACTTAATATTATACAGTTATTCAAAACATCAGCTATTAATTCTAATAAATCATTTTAGTGCACTGCTAGCTTGTGTATGGGACCATTCTGTATTGCCTATCTTCTATCTATATATATTTCCGTAAAAGGCTGATAAGCGTATCTGAATAATTGGCCTGAATAATAAAGAACCCTGGCAGGGAGCGCGCGCACATGTTTGAGAACGGGTTGGTTTTCTCAGCCTCTAGAGACCTTGACTTCCCAGGACCCAGCGCCAGGAGCTGGTGAGGGTAAGTGTGAATTACAGGAAATGTTCCTCCTATCCTGAAAAATGTTGAAGGCGAGAAAGTTGAGACGTTGCTCTTACTGAAGGTGCAAAGCGGCGGATACTTATAGTCAGAAGTATGGGATTGGGTGATCATCAACTCAGATGTGTGTGATAGGGTCGATGTGGCCCATCGAACAGCCAACCCTTTGTACCATCATTGTTTGTGAATATCAGGTTTATTGTGTTTTCGTTCCTAGTTGGTTCTGTAATCTGTTGGTTGAGCGAGAATTTGTCGCAGAAACTCAACAGTTCTCTGACCTGCGGTGGATTATTTCCAGGTTGGTTTCCTGCTATGATATTGTTGTTTGTTATTCTCCATCTTAAAATGGTCGGGTTGAAGTCTCCAAGGACGATAATATCTGGTACTGGGTTTGCCAGGTTATCAAGGATATTCTCTATTTTGTGTATCTGCTTTGAATTCCTCAACTGTTGCATTTGGCGGTTTATATATTAGAATAACAACTAGGGTTTATTTGTTCTACTTTGATTCCAAGTACCTCTACCACCTAATTGGTTGAGTTTAGTAGCTCTGTACATACCAGATCCTTTTTAACGAGCAATATGTTAAGTCAATTGAAAGCAAATATTTATCATCATCCAGTGTTGTGTCAGGAACTTTGAGTTGTTGGGTTTCTTAGTCTGTTATTGCATATAACAGACTATATATATTGTAGTTGTCGAGCGGCCATTAACAGTTCTTGACTGACGGACGATTACTACTTCACTGCCAATTCTATTGCAAATGTTGCTCTGTTGTACCTGTTGTTCTTTTGCAGCATTTACAATAGAATGTTGTATTTGGTTTGTGAATTAGATTTGAAATTAACAACTTCAAACATTCAAACTGGGGATCATTATTGGTTCATTAAAGACTCGTTCTTATTTGGGGAAGCTCTGTACCTCAAGGTACAGTCCTTGCACCACTGCTTTTCCTTATTGTCCTATCAGATATAGACTCAAATACAAGGCACAGCTTCGTATCATCCTTTGCAGATGACACAAAAATCAGCATTAAAATTACCTCTGCTGAAGACATTGAAAAACTACAAGCAGATATTAATAAAGTTTTCGAGTGAGCAGCAGAAAATAACATATTGTTTAACAGTGATAAATTCCAGGTACTCAGTTACGGTTAAAATGAGGACCTTAAACACAATACAGGGTACAAAACAATCAAATTTGCCCATAGTAGTAAAGCAACATGTAAAGGATTTGGGAATAATGATGTCTGACGACATAACATTTAGGGAGCATAACCAAGCACATATTGCGTCAGCCCGAAAAATGATAGGATGGATTACGAGAACTTTTAAATCCAGGGATCCCATCACAATGGTTGTACTCTTCAAGTCACTTGTGTTGTCCCGTCTCGAGTACTGCTCAGTACTCACTTCCCCCTTCAGAGCAAGAGAGATTGCTGAAATAGAGAGAATACAGAGAACATATATGGCATACATAGACGCGATAAAGCACGTAAATTATTGGGATCGTCTGAAAGCTCTCCAAATGTACTCAATAGAAAGAAGACGAGAGAGATATCAAATAATATACACGTGGAAGATACTGGAGGACCAAGTACCAAATCTACACAATAAAATAATAACATACTGGAGTGAACGATATGGAAGAAAATGCAGAATAGACCCAGTGAAGAGCAGAGGTGCCATAGGCACAATCAGAGAACACTGTATAAACAATGAATGGAATGAACAGCACATGGCAAGTATTTTTGTTTTCGTCGTCGTCTTTGTCGTCGGTCGCAAGGCCGGTCTCGTCGACGTCGGTGGGGGCTCTCCAGAGCCTCTTGGTGTTGGTTGTGGGAGTTTCGGGTGGTCCGTTGTCGTCTTTGGATGTGGTGTCTTCGTTGTCAGGGGCAGCCAGGGTAGATGGCGTCCCTGTTACCGGACTGGTTGTGGGTCCTGTTGCAGGGTCGGACGCCGGGCCGGCCCCAGGTGGAGGAGGTGGGAGAAGGTCGCCTGGTACCGTCACCGTCGGAAGTCCATTTGCGTTGAGCAGCCTGTTGATAGTGTGGACGTATAGGTTGATGTCGTTGCCTGCCAATTTATCGGCGAGGTGTAGAAGTACCAGTAGGAGGGTGTTGTTGGTGGCAACTGCAGCAGCTTTCCCAGTGTTCTCGGGCAAGGCCGGGAAAGCAGACGTAGGCGGATTGGCTAACTGAGTTGAGGTGGTGCTTACCATCATCTTTTTTATTTCTTCCTGTCGGTCGGTGGAGACAGGTGAAACTGCAGTGTGCGGGCCATTGCAGAGTAGCCAGCGTCGGTGGGAGGATGTGCTGGCTGTGCAGTGATGCTCCTGGGTACAGATACTGCATTTCTGCACTTGCTCGGTGCACTTACTGGTGCAGTGGGAGTACCGGTAGCACTGGCGGAGCTCCGTGTATTGTTCCTTGGTCATGTGGGCAGGTGGAATCGTAATTCCGGCGCACTTAAGGCCGTGTTCTTTGGCGTGGGTCGCTGCGATGACCGTGGTGAAGGTCACTTTCAGTGTGGGTCTGCGAGTGTTGTTGGACTTAGCCATCGTTTGTTGTTGTTGTTATAGATTAAGCTACTCGGAACAAGTTCCAAGTAGCACGGGCTATGGTGAGCCCGTAAGTTACCTGACATAGGAGCGGGTCAAGTAGCACGGGCTATGGTGAGCCCGTAGTGGACTTACCTAGTACAGGAGCGGTGATGTGTGTGTGTTAGCCATCGATTGATGATTGATGAAGATTAAGCCACCCAAAAGGTGGCACGGACATGAATAGCTCGTAAGTGGTGGCCGTTTTGAGCCATTACCAGTATCAAGAGCGGATACTGGAGATCTGTGGAGGTGCAACTGCACCCTACGTGACGGGAGATGTCTCCCGTGTGTTAGCCATCGTTGTTGTTGTTAAAGACTTAGCTACTCAGGATGAAGTGTCCATGTAGCACGGGCTATGGTGAGCCCGTAATTGAGTTTGGTTATACATGATAACCTTTTTCCTGTGATATTTGGGTCTAAGTTTAAAATGGAGGAGAGGACTTCTCCTTTTTCCCTGCTTATTTATCGCTTCTGTTTTAGTGCACTGGTTTTAATCTTGTTTTATTAACATTATCTTGGTGGCTGGATGTAGATGCAGAATGCTCACTAATGAGTCCCATTCCTCAACAGCTTTTCTAATCATTGTAGTCGCGGTGGAATGTGCATCTAATGCAGCTGCTGTCTTTGGATTAATGTTGAGTTTGATGCGCAGGGGTTCAGTAGCTTCACATTCCAGTAAGTAGTGCAATAGTGGGGCTTCTGTTTCACAGATGTGACACTCTATAACTATTGGGTTCATTACCTCCCAGCAGCACTTGTACCCAAGTCTGAGTCTGTGTATGGCTACTGCAATGTCTCTGCATATCTTTTTGCCAGGCTTGAAAGAGGAGTAACCAGTGGCTTGTTCGTACCATATTGCAGTGGATTTTCCTTCCGCTACTTTGGCTCTGTGGTGACTTTTGATAGTTGAGAATATTTTCTTCTTGATTTGCTCCTTTATCTGTGAGAAACTTGGAGGTATTTGAACCTGTACAACAGGTAGAGCAGTGGCATTTTTTGCTAGTGAGTCTGCCTTTTCATTACCCTCTATGCCAATGTGACTTGGTATCCAATTTAGGGTGATTGACAGCCCTCGATTATGAGCATCTTTTCCTATATGTTGAATTTGTGTGAGGAGTTGTATATTATCTCTGTGCTGACTGGATAACAATGCCTGGAGCGAAGATTTAGAGTCTGTATGAATGACGACATCATGTAAATTATTCTCAATTGTATAGTTTATTGCCTCCTTCAGGGCATATAATTCTGTTTGCAATGTTGATCACCCACTATTCATGCTCCAGTAAGTTTCATGGTTCGTTCAACCACAACACGTCCAATAATATTATATTACAAATCGGATTTGGAAGGAAGGATTGGGCTACGGAAGGATTGGGCTACAGGAAGGATTCGTCTACAGGAAGGATTGGGCTACAGGAAGGATTGGGCTACATCTCCAAATGTATATTTGCCAGATAATTTGGCACTAAAAACAAAACTCGTATATTATTGTTTAGACTCAATCCGCCACTCATTACTTTCCTGAAGTTGTCGTATATACACTACAAAATCTGCTTGTAAATCACGACAATTAACACGTGATGAAAATGTGACAGTGTCAGACCAGGAAGGAAGAATTGAAACAGGAATTTCCTTAAGTATTTTCGTAATTAATAATACATCTTCAGAAGGGTGTTTCAATTCTTCATTCGAGCTCTGACACTCTCACTACTACACAACATGAATGTATTTAAACGTTGCAACAATGAATAATGAGAGTAATTATTATATGGATGGCGTAATAACAGGGGAGCAGTAGCGCCTCTGGTGGTCAAATGCTTAACTGTATTAGAGGTTGACAGTTTAGATATTATGGTGAAGTAAGGGTGAGTGGCGCGTCTGGGAGTCCCACTTCTTAACGTGTTACGGCTCAGTTGTCGACCAGCCGCCGCCTGGCAAGGGTCATGTTGATTACCAGTGAGCAAAAAATAAATGTGTTACAGATATCATTAATCAATCATAATATAGAAAGCATTGTTCGGGGTGTGTGTACTTCATGTTGTTATTCGTTATTAATTTGTATATTATATGTATTTAGACAAAATATAGAGGTGACTGTCAGGTGGCAGCCATAGGTGTACCCGCTAGTTAAGTCATTAGGGCGCTTGTGGTGGCCTTAATAGCCATGCCAGTAGTTAGCCAGCAATCTTAAGGTTATCTTGAGTTGATTTCGGGGTTTAGCGTCCCCCGCGGCCCGGTCCTCGACCAGGCCTTCTTTTTCTTACACATCCCCAGGAAGCAGCCCATAGCAGCTGTCTAACTCCCAGGTACTTATTTACTGATAGGTAAACAAGGTCATCAGGGTGAAAGAAAGTGCCCATTTGTTTCAGCCTCCACCGGGGATCGAACCCGGAACCTCAGGATTACGAATCCGAAGCGCTGTCGACTCGGCTGTCAGGCCCCTTAAAACAACCCAAAGAGAAATCTTCGACATATTTTGATGAAAATCTGAATGAAACGAGAAATGTTGGCCACAGATTGTGTGAAGATGGTGAGGGGGGGGGGGATTGAGGGGGTGCAGGTTAGTACGATGAGCATGATTCAGAATGATGGAAGGAGAAGGGCTCCTATGATGAATTGACCTAAGGGCCACCATCTACAGTGGCCTCGACGGGGACAGGACGGCGGCACCTTGTCAAAGGTCAGCCTTCCTACTCCCTCCACCCTTATTTTATTGAGGATTTGTCTTGTGTATATTGTGAACAAGAGGAATGACTCGGCATTTACGACTTGAGTGATTAAGCGGGTTCATGGGTTAATAATCCTATGGGGAAACAACACATCTATTTTCTGTGTTACATTGTGGCTTGTTGAGCTTGAAGCTGTTGTCCAGCCTGTCTGTGTCAAATATGACATTTTAGAGAAGTGGTCTGTATTAATGACCTCCAACTTGGTCAGTATTACAAAGGCCTCGGCTGTTATTTATTTATTTATATAACTACAAGTTATATTGGGTTTCTGATCAACCCGTCCTCTTAAAACTAACGTCACTTTTGGCTGGTATGCGCGACGCTATGGCCAAATTTGGACGTAATTTGAAATGAAACTCCCTTATCTATCCATATCTCAACTATGGTATTTGTGCTTGGGGCTCTACTACCCAAAATCACTTACGTCCTCTAATTACTCAACACAAAGCTGCTATTAGGACAATATCCAATTCTGGCCCCAGACATCACTCGGTACCCCGGCTACTCAAATCCCTGAATATGTTAGACATTAAGTCACTGCACATTCTCTCATGTGTACTATACATATATAAAACGCTAAACTGTAATGCCAGTCCTGATCTCAAAAGCTTCATAGAAGGTTGTAACAGAACCCATGAGCACCACACCAGAAATAAATACAGTTTTGATATTCCTAGAGTACGACTTAATCAAACCAGAAATGCTCTACAAATCAAGGGGCCTAGAATGTGGAATGACCTTCCCAACCATGTTAAAGACAGTACCTCTCTCAACCAGTTTAAGTTAAAAATGAAGCTATACCTAATAAATTCCCTGTAACCTACCTTACCCCTCTATTGTCAACCCATGTATGTTTTTTGTTTTTTTTTTGTTTTTCAAATCAACGCTGTTTTAATGTAATTTTCTGTAATAATTTGTAATTGTATTTGTGCTGTTTTTTTCAACAATGTTCCCCCCTCTTTTACCTCTATTTTTATTTGTACTCAACGCATTTTTTTCTTTTTACCCATTAGTTTTAAGCTTTAGTCAGTAGTGTTTTTTCCTGCCCGAAACGCTTTGCGTAATAGTGGCTTTAGGCATTGTATGTACTAGCTCTTATCTATAAAGCCAACAAACTTTGTAAAATCTCTTTATGTATGTACCTTTGCCTAAATAAAAATTATTATTATTATTATTATTATACTCACAAAAGTGACGCACTGTTCCGTTTTCTGTTTGAGTCGTCCGGCTTACTCGGCAAGCTTAGAAGAGGATTCTTTCCATTAACATTTTTCATAACGTTTTGAAACTTTATGAGAATTTCCTGCCCACCTAACCTATCAGAGGACCCTTAACTTATTGTTGTTGAAAAAAAAAATCCCAAATTTATTTTCATTTTGTTTTCATTTTCAAATTACGTCCATATTCGCCATACGGGTAAACGGCCAAAAGCGACGCTATTTTTAAGAGGACAGGTGACAAGGAGTACATACCACTATGTGTTTACATTCTTGTAAAGCCACTAGTACGCATAGCACTTCGGGCAGGTCCTTAATCTAACAGATAATATTAAGTAGGTAATTTCTAGGCAAATTTATAGGCTAATCTATCAAAATCTATAACAATTTAAACATTTATAGTGTTAGTCCTTCAAAGATTCGAGGTAGT
Organism: Procambarus clarkii; assembly: GCF_040958095.1. Taxonomy (NCBI): domain Eukaryota; kingdom Metazoa; phylum Arthropoda; class Malacostraca; order Decapoda; family Cambaridae; genus Procambarus; species Procambarus clarkii. The sequence continues at coordinate 11,753,258 of NC_091239.1, read as the reverse complement.
GACAGTTGAACAAGTTCTGGCATGATTGTTGTTGCTGTCTTGAACTTTCTCCAAAGCGGAAAATCAATGATGTGTTTTTGAAGTGAGGTTTCCATATTAGGACACAGTAGGCCAGATGGGGCCACAAGAGACTCGTACAGTTCAATATTCAATGTTGTTCGTTTAAGTCAATGATTCGTTTAACTATTCTTAAGGATTGTTTTCATATTAACTGTGAGTCCCAGATGTTTAATGGCTGGTACATCATAACTCCTAGGTAATATTGACTTACATTTACCAGAGGGCCACCATTTCTCCATGGTGACCTCTACGGCAACAGGAAACCGGCGGTTTGTCAAAGGTTCCCCTACGGTTCCTGAGGAGTTTGTCTATCTGTATTTTGAGCGCGCAAACTGCTGCATTATGACATTAAAGGTAGTTTCATAATATGTACACGGTGTCTTGTAGCTAAGGTAAAGGTGGCATGTAATGTTTAGCAACAAGTCGCCCTAGATTGTTTAGTGTTAACGACTAGGGCGATGGAGTGGTCATATCAGGATAGCAATTGTGCAGATAAATGGGGAAGATAATTGCAGACGAGGAGTCACAATAACGGGGGCTGAAATATGTTGACCAAACCACACACTAGAAAGTGAAGGGACGACTAGATAATTGTTTATCTAATAGATGGAAGATGTTAATTGTTTGCATCTTGTTTACTCTGCGATATAAAATGGTTTCACCTGTAAATGGTCATTTTTGACAATGTAATCACTAGGCTTCTAACGTTAGTTTAGTGCTTAGAGACCATATACTGTACTTGAGAGGTTTTAAACATGTTGTTTATATAATTTAGGCCAATACACAGCTAAATAAATTAATAATACACAGTACTTTTAACTAAGGTTAGCTAAAGGTTTGTTTTAGTGGAAGACCCTAATAAGGTAATGTGTTTCTATGTAACTTTAAAAGAACATTGATGCTTAACCATAGCCTCATGAGTCGGAGACAAAAATGTATTCCGTTAGGCTATTGCAGTCTTATCAGTCTTGCCTATTCGCTATTGTTGATACAATCTGTAATTAATCTCCATTGCAATTTCACCTTTTCAAGTGATTGGTTCCAGTGTTCTTGAAATTCATAATTGTATTTTCCTACTCGATTGTATTTGAAATAAACTGTTTATACTTACCCTGGTGCTACATAGTCTTCCTGGTTGGGTGCATTCTTTTGATATTTACTTATACTTGCCCTTAATATATGTACAAAATATTTTTTCAGGAGTGTGACACGTGTGGACAAGTGTTGGATCAGAAGAGTCAAGGTAAAGTGCTTATTTAACAACTAGTTCTGGGGAGGAGCGGGTGGAACTAGATGGGCGTAGAAAACTTCACATTCTTGTTACACTGGTTTGTGCCTCGGAGAGGCTGCAGGATCCAGTAAGTTCAGTAGAACTTCGGTTTCAACTCCTTTTGACCATGTCGTAGCTCAGTCGATTACGGCAGCGTCTGGGATGCTCTCGGATGCAGGTTTGAATCCTTGTCCCGGCCCTTGTGGATTTGTGCACTCTTGTTAGCAGGCTGAGAGCTTTTCTTTCCCATAGATTTATTTATAGAAGAGTTAGCAATAAGTCGGCTGGGTTTATTAACGTATTGTTTTTAGGTCTCATTTAGATTATGCCGTTCAGTTTTGGTCGCCACACTAAAGAATGGACATAATTCACTAGAACACGTCAGTTAGGATGACAAAGTTAATCCCGCAAATTAGAAAGCTTCCGTATGAAGAGATGTTGGAAAAACCTTAACGTGACATGATTGAAGTGTACAAGTGGATGAATGGGCATAACAAGGAAGCTATTGATAAGGCTTTAAATGAAGATAAGCTCAGATTTAGGAAATACCTGGGTAAATACTGGTTTGGTAACTGGGTTGTGGATTTGTGGAACAAATTACTGGATCATGTGCAGACGACGAGTCACAAAAACGTGCCTGAAGTATGTTGACCAGACCACACACTAGAAGGTGAAGGGACAACGACGTTTCGGTCCGTCCTGGACCATTCTCAAATCGATTGTGGATCATACTACTGGATCACTGGATCCATATTACTGGATCATAATAGGCATAGGAATCTTTGATTGGTTGAAGCTTAGGTTAGACGTATATGAATGAGTGTGGGTGGATATAAATAGGTGCCACGTGCAGGACAATAGGCCATCTGCAGTTTCTTGACTTACGTTCTACTAGTTTACACTCAGAACGCGACTCTCCAATCAGCTTACATCTGTATCCTCAATTGCTGCTAGGTGATCAAGGGCGAACATTTAACCTTGAATGTTTAATACAAACCAAATGATGGGAAGCAAAGATGTGTGGTAAGGTAAAAGCTGGGTGGCGAGGCAAGTTTTGGGGTAGTGAAGACTTAGAATATTGTTCAATGTGGGTGACAAAGACTTGCTGTGAAGAGTAGGTAAAGAATAAATTAAGAGCTAGGAGAATTACCTTAAGAATAGGCTTGGACTGGCTGGCATATGCATTATATATCATTAATGCATATATGCCAGGGGGGGGGGGAGGGAGATCTCCCCAAAGGCATAAACTGCTAGGTCAGGTAATCCACAAACCCATCTCCAATGACTCCAAGGTCATGGGAAGCTTGACCTTCCCCTGAAGTTGCACCCACCGTTATATCTGTCTGTATGGCCTGTTTTGCCGCAGTTTGCAAAGTGTGCTTCATTATGGCAGGTGAGGCGACTGTTGCCCAATAGATAACAAGCGTAACATCGTAACACAGGGAAGTTGTAGGGCTGGACCTGATACGAGGTCCTGTGTAGTGCCACCCGATCAGGGAGGGGCCCATCGAACTTTACACAGACCATGGATGTCGGGTTTGCTGCTCCGTGAATCCTGGTAACTTCCAATAATCCCGCTGATGCACCCCCTAACACATGCAGAGCGGTTTGGATGTTATCCACATCAACACTGGACATTGGGTCAATCTTCCCATACCGGGCCCGAGACTGCTAATGCGACAATACCTGTCGGCACCTGACGGGCCAGTCCCCCAACTTAATAATGTCGGATACACGGATGTGTGATAGAGCCTCCTTTTTGATGTGTAGCTTCAGTGCTGCACCCCTACCCAGGGTACGCACGGTCTCAGGCAGGCAATGTGGCCACAATACCGAAGCCTCAATTGCTGCACCTAAGGTACGAGGATTTGCAAACACGCACTGAGCTGATTCTGACTGGATTAGGACAACCACAAACGAGGAATGAGGTACCACAAGAGAAAGGTCTTCTAAAGGCAAAGACATTCTCTTAGCATCTCGCTTTGGCGCAGCATCAGCCGACTCATTTTCCAGCAGACGTTTTCCTCTCTGCGACTTGCTGCCAACGTACATGGCGCCCCCGCTCGGGGAGGCGTCCATTAGGGAGGCTCCGGCCTCCCCCGGTGCTGTGAGCCCCTGGGTAGCTGCAGTGAGCACACACTGGCCCAAAAAAGTCATCTGAATTCAAAGATGAGCTCCAGGCGAGGTGTGGAAAGAAAGTCCAGCCAGGAGCGTTCAATCTGCGCGCCAAGATGGCCGACCTTCGGGCGGGAATCTCCTCCACAACCAAATCTTTTATTGTGGAGTTGTTGCCAACCTACTTTTATCTGACATGTATTATGCCAGTTTTCGCCTCGCATAATTTTTTCTCATTTGGAAAATACATTATTATCTTCACTATAAATTACTACTATAGTGTGTCATTTCTGCTCACACTCATCTCTAAATAAAATGATTACAAATATTTCCAAAGACATAAACTGCCTCATCCAGCCAGCCTCTTCCCTCATTCCAAATCCACAAACCCTCCAACTCCAACTCCAAGAGGGAAAAGGCGGGCTGGATGAGGCAGTTTTTGTCTTTGGAAATATTTGTAATCATTTTATTTAGAGATGAGTGTGAGCAGAAATGACACACCATAGTAGTAATTTATAGTGAAGATAATAATGTATTTTCCAAATGAGAAAAAATTATGCGAGGCGAAAACTGGCATAATACATGCCAGATAAAAGTAACTCCACAATAAAAGATTTGGTTGTGGAGGAGATTCCCGCCCGAAGGTCGGCCATCTTGGCGCGCAGATTGAACGCCCCTGGCTGGACTTTCTTTCCACACCTCGCCTGGGGCTCATCTTTGAATTCAGATGGCTTTTTTGGGCCAGTGTGTGCTCACTGCAGCTACCCAGGGGCTCACAGCACCGGGGGAGGCCGGAGCCTCCCTAATGGACGCCTCCCCGAGCGGGGGCGCCATGTACGTTGGCAGCAAGTCGCAGAGAGGAAAACGTCTGCTGGAAAATGAGTCGGCTGATGCTGCGCCAAAGCGAGATGCTAAGAGAATATCTTTGCCTTTAGAAGACCTTTCTCTTGTGGTACCTCATTCCTCGTTTGTGGTTGTCCTAATCCAGTCAGAATCAGCTCAGTGCGTGTTTGCAAATCCTCGTACCTTAGGTGCAGCAATTGAGGCTTCGGTATTGTGGCCACATTGCCTGCCTGAGACCGTGCGTACCCTGGGTAGGGGTGCAGCACTGAAGCTACACATCAAAAAGGAGGCTCTATCACACATCCGTGTATCCGACATTATTAAGTTGGGGGACTGGCCCGTCAGGTGCCGACAGGTATTGTCGCAGGAGCAGTCTCGGGCCCGGTATGGGAAGATTGACCCAATGACCAGAGTGTTGATGTGGATAACATCCAAACCGCTCTGCATGTGTTAGGGGGTGCATCAGCGGGATTATTGGAAGTTACCAGGATTCACGGAGCAGCAAACCCGACATCCATGGTCTGTGTAAAGTTCGATGGGCCCCTCCCTGATCGGGTGGCACTACACAGGACCTCGTATCAGGTCCAGCCCTACAACTTCCCTGTGTTACGATGTTACGCTTGTTATCTATTGGGCAACAGTCGCGTCGCCTGCCGTAATGCAGCACACTGTGCAAACTGCGGCAAAACAGGCCATACAGACAGATATAACGGTGGGTGCTCTGATGCACCTCGCTGTCTTTTATGCCATGGCCATCACAAGATTACGTCCAAGAGTTGCCCGGTATATCTTGAGGCCCTCCGGTTGGACATCGATCATAAAACAGCGGAGACCCCTCGACAGGAGCTGCTCCAGAGGTTGCATGCTCTCAATCAGCCTATCGCTTCTTCTCGCCTCCAGGTTTCCCCTGGTCGGGCCTCATCACAAGTAAGAACTAGCAGACCCTCTTGCCTGTCCCAGTCACATGCCTCATACGCCCAGGTTGCTAATCAATTTTCCCTCCTGGGAAGCCTTGACATGGACGGAAACTCATCCACGGATACAGACATGGACGCTCAGTCTCGGCCTGAGCCTGGCACTCGACACCCTCTTGCCTCTCCTCAAAGACGCCAACACCGGCTTCGTCGACACACCCATCGATCAGGAGGTACTGCTCCATCAGACAGCTCTGACGATCCTCTGGTCCCCCAGGCGCTTTCCCAGGGGATTGTGACACCGGTGGAACATGAGGCCCAGAGCGAAGCACCCACCAGTCGCTGGCGCCGTCAAGAGAGTTCGCGAGCCGAACAATGATCAACAGCCTTTGGACTGGCTGTCATTGATACCACACATTTTACTTTGTATGAGGGTTTTATGGCTTTTTCTGGTGGTTTCCCTTTTGGAGACGTCTGTGCACAGCTGGTCAAAAAGTGAGCTGTTGTATTTCAGGGTAAATGGCGCCCCATCCTGAGAATACTGTGGTAATCGCGATTTTCGCTGCTACCGGCCAAAAATAGCGCGATTTTCGCCGCTACCGGCCAAACACCGCGCGATTTTCGCCGCTACCGGCCAAAAACCATGCGATGTTCGCAGCTGACGGGCAAAAATCGCGATTTTTGCCGCTAGCGGCCAAAAATCGGGCTATTTTTGCCGCTAACGGCCGAAAACCGCGCTATTTTGCGCAAAAACCATGCGATTTTCGCAGCTGGCGGACAAAAATCGCGATTTTCGCCGCTACCGGCCAAAAACAGCTCGATTTTCGCCGCTACCGGCCAAAAACAGCTCGATTTTCGCCGCTACCGGCCAAAAACCATGCGATTTTCGCAGCTGGCGGGAAAAAAATCGCGATTTTCGCCGCTACCAGCCAAAAATAGCGCGATTTTCACCGCTACCGGTCAAAACCCGCGCGATTTTCGCCGCTACTGGCCAAAAACCAAGCGATTTTCGCAGCTGGCGGGGAAAAATCGCGATTTTCGCCGCTACCGGCCAAAAATAGCGCGATTTTCGCCGCTACCGGCCAAAAACCGCGCGATTTTCGCCGCTACCGGCCAAAAACCATGCGATGTTCGCAGCTGGCGGGTAAAAATCGCGATTTTTGCCGCTAGCGGCCAAAAATCGGGCTATTTTTGCCGCTAACGGCCGAAAACCGCGCTATTTTGCGCAAAAACCATGCGATTTTCGCAGCTGGCGGGCAAAAATCGCGATTTTCGCCGCTACCGGGAAAAAATAGCGCGATTTTCGCCGCTACTGGCCAAAAACCGCTCGATTTTCGCCGCTACCGGCCAAAAACCATGCGATTTTCGCAGCTGGAGGGCAAAAATCGCGATTTTCGCCGATACCAGCCAAAAATAGCGCGATTTTTGCCGCTACCGGCCAAAAACCGCGCGATTTTCGCCGCTACCAGCCAAACACCATGGGATTTTCGAAGCTGGCGGGCAAAAATCGCGATTTTCGCCGCTACCGGCCAAAAATAGCGCGATTTTCGCCGCTACCGGCCAAAAACCGCGCGATTTTCGCCGCTACCGGCCAAAAACCATGCGATGTTCGCAGGTGACGGGCAAAAATCGCGATTTTTGCCGCTAGCGGCTAAAAATCGGGCTATTTTTGCCGCTAACGGCCGAAAACCGCGCTATTTTGCGCAAAAACCATGCGATTTTCGCAGCTGGCGGACAAAAATCACGATTTTCGCCGCTACCGGCCAAAAATAGCGCGATTTTCGCCGCTACCGGCCAAAAACAGCTCGATTTTCGCCGCTACCGGCCAAAAACCATGCGATTTTCGCAGCTGGCGGGAAAAAATAGCGATTTTCGCCGCTACCGGCCAAAAATAGCGCGATTTTCGCCGCTACCGGCCAAAAACCGCGCGATTTTCGCCGCTACTGGCCAAAAACCAAGCGATTTTCGCAGCTGGCGGGGAAAAATCGCGATTTTCGCCGCTACCGGCCAAAAATAGCGCGATTTTCGCCGCTACCGGCAAAAAACCGCGCGATTTTCGCCGCTACCGACCAAAAACCATGCGATTTTCGCAGCTGGCAGGGAAAAATCGCGATTTTCGCCGCTACCGGCCAAAAATAGCGCGATTTTTGCCGCTAGCGGTAAAAAATCGGGCTATTTTTGCCGCTAACGGCCGAAAACCGCGCTATTTTGCGCAAAAACCATGCGATTTTCGCAGCTGGCGGGCAAAAATCGCGATTTTCGCCGCTACCGGCCAAACATAGCGTGATTTTCGCCGCTACTGGCCAAAAACCGCTCGATTTTCGCCGCTACCGGCCAAAAACCATGTGATTTTCGCAGCTGGAGGGTAAAAATCGCAATTTTCGCCGATACCAGCCAAAAATAGCGCGATTTTTGCCGCTACCGGCCAAAAACCGCGCGATTTTCGCCGCTACCAGCCAAAAACCATGCGATTTTCGCAGCTGGCGGGAAAAAATCGCGATTCTCGCCGCTACCGGCCAAAAATAGCGCGATTTTCGCCGCTACCGGCGAAAAACCAAGCGATTTTCGCTGCTACTGGCCAAAAACCAAGCGATTTTCGCAGCTGGCGGGGAAAAATCGCGATTTTCGCCGCTACCGGCCAAAAATAGCGCGATTTTCGCCGCTACCGGCCAAAAACCGCGCGATTTTCGCCGCTACTGGCCAAAAACCAAGCGATTTTCGCAGCTGGCGGGGAAAAATCGCGATTTTCGCCGCTACCGGCCAAAAATAGCGCGATTTTCGCCGCTACCGGCCAAAAACCGCGCGATTTTCGCCGCTACCGACCAAAAACCATGCGATTTTCGCAGCTGGCGGGCAAAAATCGCGATTTTCGCCGCTACCGGCCAAAAATAGCGCGATTTTCGCCGCTACCGGCCAAAAACCAAGCGATTTTCGCTGCTACTGGCCAAAAACAAAGCGATTTTCGCAGCTGGCGGGGAAAAATCGCGATTTTCGCCGCTACCGGCCGAAAATAGCGCGATTTTCGCCGCTACTGGCCAAAAACCGCTCGATTTTCGCCGCTACCGGCCAAAAACCATGCGATTTTCGCAGCTGGAGGGCAAAAATCGCGATTTTCGCCGATACCAGCCAAAAATAGCGCGACTTTTTGCCGCTACCGGCCAAAAACCGCGCGATTTTCGCCGCTACCAGCCAAACACCATGCGATTTTCGCAGCTGGCGGGCAAAAATCGCGATTTTCGCCGCTACCGGCCAAAAATAGCGCGATTTTCGCCGCTACCGGCCAAAAACCGCGCGATTTTCGCCGCTACCGGCCAAAAACCATGCGATGTTCGCAGCTGACGAGCAAAAATCGCGATTTTTGCCGCTAGCGGCTAAAAATCGGGCTATTTTTGCCGGTAACGGCCGAAAACCGCGCTATTTTGCGCAAAAACCATGCGATTTTCGCAGCTGGCGGACAAAAATCGCGATTTTCGCCGCTACCGGCCAAAAATAGCGCGATTTTCGCCGCTACCGGCCAAAAACAGCTCGATTTTCGCCGCTACCGGCCAAAAACCATGCGATTTTCGCAGCTGGCGGGAAAAAATCGCGATTTTCGCCGCTACCGGCCAAAAATAGCGCGATTTTCGCCGCTACCGGCCAAAAACCGCGCGATTTTCGCCGCTACTGGCCAAAAACCAAGCGATTTTCGCAGCTGGCGGGGAAAAATCGCGATTTTCGCCGCTACAGGCCAAAAATAGCGCGATTTTCGCCGCTACCGGCAAAAAACCGCGCGATTTTCGCCGCTACCGACCAAAAACCATGCGATTTTCGCAGCTGGCAGGCAAAAATCGCGATTTTCGCCGCTACCGGCCAAAAATAGCGCGATTTTTGCCGCTAGCGGCCAAAAATCGGGATATTTTTGCCGCTAACGGCCGAAAACCGCGCTATTTTGCGCAAAAACCATGCGATTTTCGCAGCTGGCGGGCAAAAATCGCGATTTTCGCCGCTACCGGCCAAACATAGCACGATTTTCGCCGCTACTGGCCAAAAACCGCTCGATTTTCGCCGCTACCGGCCAAAAACCATGCGATTTTCGCAGCTGGAGGGTAAAAATCGCGATTTTCGCCGATACCAGCCAAAAATAGCGCGATTTTTGCCGCTACCGGCCAAAAACCGCGCGATTTTCGCCGCTACCAGCCAAAAACCATGCGATTTTCGCAGCTGGCGGGAAAAAATCGCGATTCTCGCCGCTACCGGCCAAAAATAGCGCGATTTTCGCCGCTACCGGCCAAAAACCAAGCGATTTTCGCTGCTACTGGCCAAAAACCAAGCGATTTTCGCAGCTGGCGGGGAAAAATCGCGATTTTCGCCGCTACCGGCCAAAAATAGCGCGATTTTCGCGCTTCCGGCCAAAAACAGCTCAATTTTCGCCGCTACCGGCCAAAAACCATGCGATTTTCGCAGCTGGCGGGAAAAAATCGCGATTTTCGCCGCTACCGGCCAAAAATAGCGCGATTTTCGCCGCTACCGGCCAAAAACCGCGCGATTTTCGCCGCTACTGGCCAAAAACCAAGCGATTTTCGCAGCTGGCGGGGAAAAATCGCGATTTTCGCTGCTACTGGCCAAAAACCAAGCGATTTTCGCAGCTGGCGGGGAAAAATCGCGATTTTCGCCGCTACCGGCCAAAAATAGCGCGATTTTCGCGCTACCGGCCAAAAACAGCTCAATTTTCGCCGCTACCGGCCAAAAACCATGCGATTTTCGCAGCTGGCTGGAAAAAATCGCGATTTTCGCCGCTACCGGCCAAAAATAGCGCGATTTTCGCCGCTACCGGCCAAAAACCGCGCGATTTTCGCCGCTACTGGCCAAAAACAAAGCGATTTTCACAGCTGGCGGGGAAAAATCGCGATTTTCGCCGCTACCAGCCAAAAATAGCGCGATTTTCGCCGCTACCGGCCAAAAACCGCGCGATTTTCTCCGCTACCAGCCAAAAACCATGCGATTTTCGCAGCTGGCGGGCAAAAATCGCGATTTTCGCCGCTACCGGCCAAAAATAGCGCGATTTTCGCCGCTACCGGCCAAAAACCGTGCGATTTTCGCCGCTACCGGCCAAAAACCATGCGAAGTTCGCAGCTGGCAGGTAAAAATCGCGATTTTTGCCGCTAGCGGCCAAAAATCGGGCTATTTTTGCCGCTAACGGCCGAAAACCGCGCTATTTTGCGCAAAAACCATGCGATTTTCGCAGCTGGCGGGCAAAAATCGCGATTTTCGCCGCTACCGGCCAAAAATAGCGCGATTTTCGCCGCTACTGGCCAAAAACCGCTCGATTTTCGCCGCTACCGGCCAAAAACAATGCGATTTTCGCAGCTGGAGGGAAAAAATTGCGATTTTCGCCGATACCAGCCAAAAATAGCGCGATTTTTGCCGCTACCAGCCAAACACCATGCGATTTTCGCAGCTGACGGGCAAAAATCGCGATTTTTGCCGCTAGCGGCTAAAAATCGGGCTATTTTTGCCGCT